>NW_007260200.1:4204-5533 GCF_000164805.1 Carlito syrichta | reverse complement strand
GTTCATTCCATTCCTCTCCATTCCTTTCCATTCCATTTTATTCAATTTATCTCTATTCCACTCAACTCCATTCCTCAGCATACCTCTCCATTCCATTCCTCTTCATTCCAGTACGTTCTTTGCTCTCCATTATATTCCATTCCATTCCTCTCTTCTCCATTCCCTTCTTCATTATATTCCATTTCTCTCCCTTCCATTCCACTCTTCTGCACTTCATTTCCCTCCCTTTCTCTCCATTCCATTCGTTTCCATTCCATTCCTCTAAATTCCATTCCATCTTTTTCAATTCCTTTCCATACTTTACCATTAGATTCCTCTGCATTTGATTCAATTCCTCTCCATTCCATTCCTCGCCATTCCATTCCTAACCAATCCATTCCATTCCTCTCCATTTCATTCCATTTTATACCTTTCCACGCTTTTCCTCTCCATTCCATTCCATTCATATCCTATCAATTCCTTTCGATTGCATTCCTCACCATTCCATATCTTTCTGTGCCATTTCTGTCTTCCAGTTCATTCCATACAATTCCATTAATCTCCATTCCATTCCATTCTGCTCCTTTCCATTCCTCTCCATTTCATTCCTGTCCATTTCATTCCATTCCACTCCATTCCATTTTATTCCTTTCATCTCCACTCCATTGCATTCCATTTCACTTGTCTCCATTCCAATCCATTCGACTCCATTCCATTCCTCTCCATTCCATTCCATTCTATTCCTTTCCACTCCTTTCTTCTCCATTCAAATCCAGTTCAATCCATTCTTCTCCATTCCAATCCTGTCCATTCTAATCATTCCATTCCATTTCTCTCCATTCCATTTCTCAATTCCATTTCTCTCCATTCCATTCGATTAAAATGCTTTCCTCTCCATTCCTCTCCATTCCATTCCTCTCCAAGGCATTCTATTTCAAACCACTCCTCTCTATTGCATTTTTTCCCATTCCACTCCATTCCATTCCATTCCTCTCCACTCCATTCCTTTGTATTCTTTCCTTCCATTCCATTTAATTCCTCTTCATTCCTTTCCATTAATTCCGCTCCATTCCATTCCTCTCCATTTTATTGCATTCCACTATATTACATTCCATTACATTCCTCTCCATTCTATTCCATTCCATTCCTCTCAATACCATTCCTTTCCATTCTATTCCATTCCTCTCCATTGCATTGAACTGCACTCCATTGCATTCCACTCCATTCCTCTCCATTCACTTCCTCTCCATTGAATTCGTCTCCATTCCATTCCTCTCCTTTCCATTCCAGTGAATTCAGGTCCCCTCCATTTCTTTCCATTTCATTATATTTCATTCCATTGCTCTCCAT
>NW_007260200.1:2670-4184 GCF_000164805.1 Carlito syrichta | reverse complement strand
CATTGCATTCCATTCCATTCCACTCTTCTCCATGCCTTTAGTCTCTATTCCATTCCATTCTTTCCTCTCTACTCCATTTCACTCTTCTCCATTCCTTTCCGTTCCTTACTTCTCCATCCGTTTCAATCCATTGCATTCCCTTCAATTTCATTTTATTTCATTCCATCCCTCTCCTTTTCTTTCCATTCCTTTCGTCTCCACTCCATTTCACTCCTCTCCATTCCATTCCTTTCAATTCCATTTCTCTCCTTTCCATTCGATTAAATTCCATTCCTCTCAATTCCTCTCCTTTCCTTTCCATTCCTCTCCATTGCATTCCATTCCAATCCACTCCTCTCCTTTCCTTTCCATTCCTTTAATCTCCATTCCGTTCCATACTTCTCCATTTCATTCCATCTCATTCCTCTTCATCCCATTCCTCGCAATTCCAGTCCTCTAAATTCAATTCCATCTCTTTCCATTCCTTTCCATTCCTTGCCATTCAATTCTTCTACATTACCTTCCATTCATCTCCATTCAATTCCACACCATTCCATTCCAATTCATTCCATTCCTTTCCAATCCATTCTTCTCCCTTCCATTCCTCTCCATTCCAATCTTTTCTATTCCACTACTCTCCATTCCACTCCTTTCCTCTCCATTCAATTCTATTCTATTCCATTCATTCCACTTTACTACATTAGATTCTTCTCCATTCCATTCCTCCCCATTCCATTCCACTCCACTTCATTGCATTCCACTCCAGTCCTCTCCATTAAATTCTTCTCCACACTATTACTCTCCATTCCATTTCTCTCCACTCCTTCCTCTCCATTCTATTCCATTCCATAACATTCCATTCCATTCCTCTCCATTCCATTGTATTCCATTTCAGTCCATTGGATTCTGATCTTTTCCACTCTTCTTCATTTCCTTACTCTTCATTCCATTCCTTTACTCTCCATTCCATTCTCCTCTTCTGCATTCCATTCCTTTCCTCTCCATTATGTTCCTCTCTATTCCATTCCTCTTAGTTCCTTTCAATCTCTTTCAATTCTTTTCCATTCCTTACCTTTCAATTACTCTCCATTCCATTCCATTCCTCTCTATTCCATTCCTCTCCTTTCCATTCAACTTCATTCAATTCAACCCATTTCACTTCTTTCCATTCCATTCCTCTGTATTGCCTCCATTCCTCTCCATTCCATTCATTCCACTCCATTCCATTCCTTTCAATTCCATTCCATTTTATTCCTTTCCACTCCTTTCCTCTCCTTTCAATTCCAGTCCAAACCATTCCTCTCCATTCCATTCCTCTCCATTTCATTTTTCTCCAATTCATTCTATTCTGTTATTGTCCATTCCATTCCATTCTTCACCTTTCCATTCCATTTCATTGCTTTTCATCCCATTCCACTCCATTCCATTTCTTTAAATTCCATTACAACTCTTTCCATTCCTTGGCCTCGATTCGTCTGTATTACCATTCATTCCTCTCTATTCAATTCCTCTTCATTCCATTCCAATGCATTCCA
>NW_007260200.1:0-2216 GCF_000164805.1 Carlito syrichta | reverse complement strand
CCACTCAAATCCATTCCATTCCTTTCTTCTCCATTCTATTCCATTCTATTGCTTTCAACTTCATTCGCTTCCAATCAATTCTATTCTATCCCATTCCTCTCCTTTCCATTCTATTCCTCTCTATTCATTTCCATTATTTTCTTTCCACTCCATTCATCTCCATTCCTATCCATTCAATTCCTGTCCATTCCATTCCTCTCCATTCCATTTCTATTCATTCCATTGCACTCCATTCCATTCCATTCCTCTGCATTACTCTCCAATCAAATACATTCAATTCTATTCCTCTCCATTCCGTTTCACTACATTCCGTTGCATTCCATTCCATTCCATTCCTCTCCATTGTATTCCATTCTATTCCTTTCCAATGCTTTCCTCAATATTCAATTCCAATCCATTCCTCTCCTATCCATTCCATTCCTCTCTATTCTATTCCTCTTCTTTCCATTCCATTCCATTCCATTCTATTTCATTCCATTCCTCTCAATTCCTTTCCATTCAATTCCATTCCTCTCCATTTCATTCCATTCCTCTCCATTCCATTTCTCTGTATTCCATTTGTTTCAATTCCATTCCTCTCCATTCCATTCCATTCGATTCCACTCCACTGCATTCCATTCCATTCTAGTCTTTCCATTCCCTTCCTCTCCATTACATTCCATATCTCTCCATTCCATTCCACTATTTTGCATTCCATTCCATTCCATTTCCCTCCATTTCATCCCATCTTTTACAATTTCTTTCCATTCCTTATATTTGGCTTCCTCTATATTTAATTCCATTCCATTTCATCCTATTCTTCTCCATTCCATTCCTACCTATTCCACTCCATTCGCCTTCACTGCATTCCATTCCAATTCACTCCTCTCCATTCCATTCTTCTCCATTCCATTCCATTTCTCTCCATTCCTTTCCATTCCATTCAATTCCATTCCTCTCCTTTCTTTTCCATTCCTCTCCATTCCTTTTCTCTCTGTTCCATTTTACTCCATTCTATTTGATTCAATTCCTTTCTTCTCCATTCTTTTCCATTCTTCTCCATTCCATTCCATTCAATTACACTTTTCTCCATTCTTTTCCCCTCCATTACATTACACATCTCTCCATTTTATTCCACTCGTCTGCATTCCATTCCCTTACTTTTTCTCCATTTCATTCATTTCCATTCCATTCCTATAAATTTCATTCCATCTTTTATAATTCCTTCCCATTGTTTACCTTTGGATTCCTCCACATTCCATTCCATTCCATTCCATTCCTCTCCATTCCATTCCACTCCATTCCATTCCATTCCCTTCCTCTCCATTCCATTCCATGGTATTCCTTTCCCCTCCATTTCTCTCCATTCCATTTCTATCCATTCAATTCCTCTCCAATCCATTTCTCTCTATTCCATTCGTCTTCATTTTATTGCACTCCATTCCATTCCATTCCTCTCCATTACTCTCCAATCAATTCCATTGCATGCCATTCCTCTCCATTCATTACTCTCCATTCCATTCCTCTCCTTTTTATACCTATCCATCCATTCCTTTCCACTCTATTCCATTCCATTCCTCTCCATTCCATTTCACTACACTTCATTACATTCCATTCAGTTCTATTCCATTCCATTCCCTTCCCTTTAATTCCTCTCCATTCTAATCCATTCCACTCCATTGCAATCCATTCCTCTACATTCCATTCCGTTTATTTACTCCTTTCAATTCATCTCCATTGCTTTCCTCTCCTTTCCATTCCATTCCACTCCTTTCCTTTTCATTACTTTCTTTTCTTTTCCATTCCATTCTATTCCTTTCTACTCCATTCCTCTCCATTCTATTCCTCTCCACTCCATTACACTCCACTCTTTTCCTTTACATTCCTTTCTTTTCCTTTCTATTCCATTCTATTCCTTTCTACTCCATTCCTCTCCATTCTATTCCTCTCCATTCTATTCCTTCCATTCCATTACACTCTATTCTAATAATCTCCATTCCATTCCATTCCAAGCTATTCCATTCCATGCCATTTCTCTCCATTCAATTCTACTCTATTCCAATCCTCCTCTTTCCATTTCTGTACATTCCATTCAATTCCACTTCATTCCATTGCATTCTGTTATATTACATATCATTCCTTTCGTTAACTTTCCTTTCTTGTCTCTTCCATTCCTCTCAATTTTTTCCTCTCCATTCCTTTCCATTCCCTTCCATGCCATTCCACATCATTACATT
>NW_007260199.1:7340-9953 GCF_000164805.1 Carlito syrichta | reverse complement strand
CTCAGCCAGCTGGCTACCCAGCTGACTTAACTAGGTGAATTACGTAGCTAGCCAGCTGGCTAGCAGGCTGACCTAACTGCCTAGCTACCTAGCTAGACAGATGGATAGCTGAGCTGATTTAACTAGTTAGCTAACTACATAACCCGCTGGATTGCCAACTGACTTAACTACATAGCTATATACCTAACCAGCTGGCTAGTGAGCTGACTTAGCCAGGTTACTTAACTAGCTAGCTAACTGGCTATCCAGCTGACTTAAGTAGTTAGCTACCTAAATAGGCAGCTGGCAAGGCTGCTGGCTTAGCTTGCTGACTTAACTAACTAGAAAGCTGATTTTACTGGCTGACATAACCAGCTAACTACCTACCTAGCCAGCTGTCTTAACTAGCTGGCTTATCTAGCTAGCTACCTAGCTAGTTATCTAGCTAACCAGCTGACATATAGCTGACTTATCTAGCTAGCTAGCTGACAACGAGCTGACTTATATACCTAGGTTTCTAACTAGCCAACTGACTTAACTAGTTGATATAACTAGCTAACCTGATGGATAGCCATCTGACTTAACTAGCTTTTTACCTAACCAGTTGGATAGCCAACTGATTTAACGAGCTGGCTTAAATAGCTAGTCAGTTGGTTTCCCACTGACTTAACTAGCTGACTTAACCATCTAGTCAGCTGACTTAACTAGCTGGTTGCCTATCTAGCAAGCTGACTGGCCAACTGACTTACCTAGCTGACTTAAGCTAGCAAGCTGGCTAGCCAGCTCACTTAACTAGCTATCTACCAATGGAGCCAGCAGTCTAGCCAGCTGATTTAACTAGCTGACTTGAACTGCTAGCCTGCTGGCTAGCAATCTGGCTTATGTAGCTAGCTACCTACCTAGCCAGCTGGCTAGACAGCTGCCTAAACTAGCTAACTTAACCAGGTAGCCAGTGGGCTATCCAGCTTACTTAACTCGAAGACATCACTATCTAGCCAGGTAGCTCTCTAGCTGACTTAATTAGCTAGCTACCTACCTTGACAGTTGGCTAGCCAGCTCTCTTCTCTAGCTGAATTAACCAGCTAGCCAGGTGGCTAGCCAACTGACTTTACCTCGCTACCTAGCAAGCCACTTGGACAGTCACTTGATTTAATTAGCTAAATTAACTCGCTAGCTACCTAGCAATACAGCTGACTTAAATAGTTGGCTAACTAGCTAACTACCTAGCTACCAGCTGATTTAAACAGTTAGCTAACTAGCTAGCTACCTAGCTAACAAGCTGACTTAAATAGTTTGCTGTGTAGCCTGCTAGCTGACATAACCAGCTAGCTAATGAGTTAGCTTACCCATTATCCAACGTGCTAGCTAGCTGACTTAATCATCCTACTTCACTCCTTAGCTAACGAGCTTCCTAGGTGGTTCAAGCAGCTGACATACCCCGTTAGTTAACTAGGTAGCTAGCTGACTCATGTGGCTGACTTAACTCATTAGCTAACTAGCTAGCTAGCCTACACAACCAGCTGACCGAATCCGTTTGCTAACTAGCTACCTAGATGACTCAACCAGCTGACTTAACCAGTTAATTAACTAGCTAACTACCTGATTCAACCTGCTGTCTTAAACTGTTAGCTAACTAGTTAGCTAGCTGTCTTAACCAGCTGACTTAATTAGAAAGCTGAATTAACTAGCTGAATTAGGTAGGTGACTTAACTACTTAGGTAGCTGACTTAATTGACTGACTTAACTAGTTAGCTAGTTTATTAAATTCCTGAATTAAATAGTTATCTATATAACTAGCTGAATAATTAGCTGACTTAACGAATTAGCTAACTAGTTAGGTAGCAGACTTAAGTAATTGACTTAAATATTTAGCTAACTAGTGAGCTAGCTGACTTAGGTAGCTGCCGTAGCTAGCTAGTTGGTTAGCAACCTGACTTAGCTAGCTGACTTAACTTGGCTAACGAGATAGCTAACTGACTTAATGAGTTGGTTAATGAGTTAGCTACCTGTTATAACTGGTTGGGAAACTAGTTAGCTAGCCGATTTAACTAGTTTTTTAACGGGTTAGCTAGGTGACTTAACTTGGTTGATGAGTCGGCAGTATAGTTAACTGTTTTAACATGTTGGCTGACTACACGACTGACTTGTTAGCTGGCTTAACAAGTTGGCCAACAGTCGGCAAACTAGTTAGCGGGGTTAGATACTTGACTGATGAGTTGGCCCATTAGTCAGCTATGTTAACTAGTTGGATGGCTGGTTTGCTGACCTAACTAGTTGGCCGATTCATAGGACGATTTGTTAGATGACCTAACTTGTCGGTTGACAAGTTAGCTGGGCTAACTTGTCGGTTGATAAGTTGGCCTACTATTTGGCAGATTGATTAGCTGGCTTAATTAGTTGGCCGTCTAGGGGTCCGACCGGTAAGCTGACTTAACTAGTCAGCTGGCAAGTGAGCCGACAGGTGAGCTAATTTATCTCATTGTTCGGCAAGTGATCTACTGACATAACTAGTCAGCCAGTGGGTTAGCTGACTCCTCCACTGACTTCACTATTCGACTGACGAGTGAACAGACTGCTCAGTTGACTTTAGTTACTGGCGAGTGAGCTGACTGGTCAGATGACTTAACTAGTCAG
>NW_007260199.1:1267-6360 GCF_000164805.1 Carlito syrichta | reverse complement strand
CTCCACTAGTTGGCAAGGCTAACTTGTTGCCTGCTGGTTTGCTGACCAAACTAATCTACCGACCAGTTGGCCAACTAGTTAGCAGACCTAACTTGTCGGCTGACTAATTAGCTGAGCTAACTTGTCAGCTTACAAGTTGGTCGACTAGTCAGTCAATTGGTTAGCTGACTTATCTAGTTGACTGGCTAGTCAACAGACTGGTTAGGTGACTTAACTAATCAGACAGGGAGTGAGTCAACAGGTGAGTTGATTTATTTAGTCGGCCTGTCAGTGAGCAGACTAGTCAGCTGATTTAACTAGTCGGCTGGTGAGTGAGCTAACTTGTCAGCCGAATTTAGTCGTCTGGTGAATGAGCTGACTGGACAGAAGAATTAAGAAGTCAGCCAGCAAGTTAGCCAACAGGTGAGCCAACTTAACTAATAGGCTGGTGAGTGAGCCGACTGGTGAGCTGCCTAAACTAGTCGGCCGGTGAATGAGCCAACTTGTGGGCTGACTTAACTATTCAGCTGGCGAGCAAGGCAAATATTTAACTGTCCTGTTAGCTTAGGAGTGAGCCGACAAGTCAGTTGACCTGTTTGCTGGTAAGCGAGCAGACTAATTTGCTGACCGGTAGGCAGGTGAGGGAGCTGACTAGTTAGCTTACCTGATGGAAAATGAGCGAGCCACTAATTAGCTGACCAGCTAGCTGACTTGCTAGCCGACTAGATAGCTAAGTAACTACCTGATTTGCTAACTCACTTAACTAGCTAGCTGATTAGCTAGCTCGCTATCTAGCTGAGATAACAAACTTGCAAACAAGCTATCTAGCTGTCTAGCCAGCTGACTTAACTAGCTATCTAACTGGCTAGTTAGCTGGCTAGCTGACCTAACTAGCTATCTGAATAGTTAGCTGACTAGCTAGTTGACTTAACTAGATAGCTGGCTAGTTAGCTGACTTAACTAGCTGATGAGATATTTCACTGGCTAGCAGGCTAGCCAGCTGACTTAATTAGCTAGCTACCTGGTTGGCTAGATGACTAGCCAGATGGCTTAACTAACTAACTACCTGGCTGGCTAGCTGGCTAGGCAGCTGGCTAGCTTGCTAGTGGGCTGGTAAGCTGGCTAGCCAGTCAGCTTAAATAGCCAGCAGGCTTGCTAGACAATCGGATAACCAGCTGCCTTAACTAGCGAGTCACCATGCTGGTCAGCCGGCTAGACAGCTGATTTAAATAGCTGGCCACCTAACTGACCAGCCTGCTAGCCAGCTGGCTTATCTTGCCAGACACCTAGCTAGCCAACCAGCAGATCAGCTGACTTAACTAGCTGACTTAACTAGATAGCCATATGGTTAGCCAGATGGCTTAACTTGCTAGCCACCTAGCTAGACAGCTGTCTAAAAAGCTCACTTAACTTGCTGACTTACCTAGCTAGCCAGCCCTCTAGCCAGCTGACTTAATGAACTAGCTACCTACCTAGCCAAATGGCTAGCCAGCTGACTTAACTAGCTGATGTAACCAGCTAAAGAGCTGGCTAGCCAGCTGACTTCACTAGCTAGGTACCTAGCTAGCAGATGGATAACCACTTGTATTTACTAGCAGACTTAACCAGCTAGCCAGCTGGCTAGCCAGCTGACTCAACTAGGTGATTTAACTCTTTAGCCAGCTGGCTAACCAGCTGATTTAACTAGCTGACATCACTAGCTAGCCAGGTGGCAAGCCAACTGACTTAACTAGTTAGCTACATGCGTGTCCTGCATGCTTGCCAGCTGACTTAAAAATCTAGTTACCTAGCTGTCCAGCTAGCTAGCGAGCTGACTCAACTAGGTGACCTGACTAGCTAGCCAGCTGGCTAGCTAGCTGATTTAACTAGTCAGCTACACAGCTAGGCAGCTGACTTAAGTAGCTGACTTAACTACCTAGCTACTTAGCTAGCCTGCTGACTTTACTAGCTTAAATAACTAGCTAGATACCTTGTTAGCTATATAGCTAGCTTGTTGACTTACCTACCTGACTTAACTAGCCAGCTAGTTGACAAAACTAGCTGATTAAATTAGCTAGCTACCTAGCTAGCCAGCTGAAATAACTAGCTGATATAACTAGCTAGCCAATTGTCTAGCTGTATAGCTATCTAACTTAACTAGAGTTTTAACTAGTTGATGAGCTGACTAGCCAACTGACTTAACAAGTTGACTTAACCAGCTAGCCAGCTGGTTAGTCAGCTGAAAAAACTATTTGATTTATGAGCTAGGCAGCTGGCCAGCCAGGTGACTAACCTAGTTGAATTAATTGGTCTTCCAGCTGGCTAGCCAGCTGACTTAACTAGCTCTCTAACTCTCTAGCCACCTGGATACCCAACTGACTTAACTAGCTGACTTAATTAGACAGCCAGCTGGCTAGCGTACTAACTTAACTAGGTCACTACCTAGCTAGCCAGCTGGCTCAACTAACTGTCTTAACTAGCTGGCCTGCTTTCTTGCCAGGTGAATTGACTAGCTTGTTACACAATTAGCCACCAGGCTATCCAGCTGAATTAACTAGTTGACATATCTAGCTAGCCAGTTGTCTAGCCAGCTGAATAAGCAAAAAGGGGCCTAGCTAGCCAACAGGATAGTCAGCTGACTTAACTAGGTGATTTTTTTATCTAGCCAACTGGCTATTCAGCTGACATAACTAGCTAGCTACCTAGCTAGTAAGCTGGCTAGCAAGCTGACTTAGCTAGCTGACTTAACTGGATAGCCAGCTGACATAAATGCCTATTTACCTAGCTAGCCAGCAACCTACCCAGCTGACTTAACTAGCTGACTTAATGAAGTAGCCAGCTGACTAGCCAGCAGACTTAATTAGCTAGCTACCTAGCTAGACAGTTGGATTTCTGGCTGACTTAACTAGCTACCTACCTACATAACCCGCTGGCTTGCCAGCTGATTTAACTACCTAACTACCTATCTTCCCTGCTGGCCAGTGAGCTGGCTTAACTAGGTGACTTAATTAGATAGCCAGCTGGCTAGCCAGCTGACTTAACCAGCTAGCTAACTAGTTAGCTTACTTGTTATCTAACGTGCTTGCTAGATTTCTTAATTTTCTGACTTAACTCATTACCTAACAAGCTAACTAGCTAATTCAACCAGGTTACTTAACTTGTTAGCTAACTAGCTAGCTGTCTGACTCATCCAGCTGACTTAACGTGTTAGCTAACTAGCTAGCTAGCCTACTGAACCAGCTGACTCACCCCATTAGCTAACTAGCTAGCTAGCTGACTCCACCACCTGACTTAAGCTTTCAGTTAACTAGCTAACTACCTGACTCAACCTGCTGACTTAACCCATTTTCTAACTAGCTAGCTAGCTGTCTTAAACAGCTGTGTAAATTTGAAAGCAGACTTAACTAGCTGACTTAGCTAGCTGTCTTAACTACTTAGCTAGCTGACATAACTGGGTGACTTAACTAGTTGGCTAGCTGACTTAACGACCTGAATTAAATAGCTAACTATTAACTAGCTGAATAACTAGCTGACTTAACTTATTAGCTATCTAGTTAGGTAGCAGACTTATGTAGCCGACTTAAATAGCTAGCTAATTAGTGAGCTAGCTGACTTAGCTAGCTGACTTGGCTAGCTAGTTGTTTAACTAGCAGACTTTGTTAGCTGACTTAACTAGTTGGCTAACAAGTTTGTTAGCTGATTTAATGAGTTGGTTAATGAGTTCGCTAATTATTTTACTTGTTGGTAAACGAGTAAATTAACTGACTTAAATAGTTGGTTAACAAGTTAACTGGGTGACATAACTTGTTGACTGACTAGTAGGCCGACAAATTAGCTGGTTTAACACATTGGCTGACTACTCGGCCGATTTGTTAGCTGCCTTAAGAAGTTGGCCAATAAGCCGGCTGACTAGTTAGCTCGGTCAACTAGTTGACTGACGTTGTGGCTCACTAGTTAGCTCGGTTAACTAGTTGGCATGCTGGTTGGCTGAACTAATTAGTCAACTGACTATTTGGCAAACTATTTAGTTGTCCTTACTAGTCAGCTGACTATTTAGCTGAGCTAACTTATCATATGTCAAGTTGGTCAATTTGTCGGCCGATTGTTTAGCTAACTCAAGTAGATGCCGGCTAGTAAGCTGACCAGTTAGCTGACTTAACTAGTGGGCCTGCAAGTGAGCCAAGTGAACTGACTTAACTAGTCAGCTGGTGAGTGATCTGACATGTCAGCTGACTTAACTAGTAGTCTGGTGAGTTAGCCGACTGGTCAGTTGACTTAACTAGTCAGCTGGCATGTGAGCTCACTAGTCAGATGAATTTAATCTGCTGGCAAGAGCTAAGAAGACTTAACTAGTCAACTGGCAATTGACCTCGCTGGTGAGACAGCTTAACTAGTCAGCCAGACAGTGAGCTGAGATGTGAACTGACAATTAGTTGAATGACAAGTGAGTTGACCCATGAACTGACTTAACTAGGCGGCTGGTTAGGAAGCTAATTAGTTAGCTGACTTGTTGTCCTGCAAATGAGCCGACAAGTTAGTTGACCTGTTGGCTGGTGAGCAAGCCGAGTAGTTTGCTGACCGGTTGGCAGGTGATCGAACTGACTAGTTAGCTGAACTGATGGAAAGCGAGTGAGCCCACTAGTTAGCTGACCAGACAGATGAGTTGCTAGCTGACTAGTTAGCTAAGTAACTAGCTGATTTGCTAGTTAACTTGACTAGCTAGCTGACTAGATAGCTGGCTATCTAGCTGAAATAACTAGCTAGCAAACAAGCTAGCTCACTCTCTACCTTGCTGACTTAACTGGCTAGCTATCTGGCCACCGGTACCTGGCTTAACTATCTAGCTAAAATCTACCTGTCTAGCTAGCTGACTTAACTAGCTAACTGACTAGCAACCTGACCAGCTAGCTGACTTAACTAGCTAGCTGGAATCTTAGCTGACTTGCCAGCTGACTTATCTAGCTAGTTGACTAATTGGCTGACGTATCTAGTTGAGCAGATTTTTGGCTTTCTAACTGGCTAGCCAGTTGACTTAACTAGTTAGCTACATGGTTGGCTAGATGGGCAGCCAGCTGGCTTAACTATCTAGCTACCTGGCTGGCTAGCTGGATAGTCTGCCAGATACCTAGCTACTG
>NW_007260199.1:0-1191 GCF_000164805.1 Carlito syrichta | reverse complement strand
ACCTGGCTAGCAAGCTGGGATTAATAGCCAGCCATCTGGCTGGTTAGTGGGACAGTCAGCCGGCTTGACTAGCCAGGCATCCTGTTGGTCAGCAAGCTAGCAAGCCGGCTTAACTAGCTGTCCATCTACCTAACCAGCCTACTAACAAGTTGGTTTAACTTGCCAGCCTCCAAGATAGGCTGCTGATTAACAAGTTGACTTATCTAGCTGACTTAACTAGATAGCCATCCGGCTAACCAGCTGCTTTAACTAGCTAGCCACCTAGCTAGCCAGCTGCCTAGCCAGCTCACTTAACTCGCTGACTAAACTAGCTAGCAATATGACTAACCAGGTGACTTAATTACCTAGCTACCTACCCAGCCAGGTGGCTAGCCAACAGACTTAAATAACTGTCTTAACCAGCTACCCAACTGGCTACCCAGCTGACTTAATTGGCTTGCTACCGGGTTGACTAGACTGCTAGTCAGTTCACTTAACTAGTTAGCTACCTGCATGGCTAGCTAGCTAAGCAGCCATCTAGCTAGCTAGCAGGCTGGCAAGCTTACTATCCAGCTGGCTTAAATAGCCAGCCGTCTGGCTGGACACTAAGATAGAAATCCAGCTGTACTAGCCAGGCATCCCTTTGGTCAGCTGCTAGCCAGCTGGCTTATCTAGCTGGCCACCTACCTGACCAGCTTGCTAACCATCCATCTTAACTTGCCAACCACTTAGCTAGCCAGCTGGCTACCCAGCTGACTTAACTAGCTGTCTTAACTAGATAGCCATCCGGTCAGCCAGCTGGCTTAACTAGTTAGCCAGCCAGCTAGCCAGCTCACTTAACTCGCAGACTTTACTAGCTAGACAGCAGACTAACCAGCTGACTTAATTAGCTAGCTACCTACCTAGCCAGGTGGATAGCTCAGCTGACTTAACTAGTTCACTTAACCAGCTAGCCAGCTGGCTAGCCAGCTAACTTAACTAGCGAGATACCTAGCGAGCCAGTTGGCTTGCCTCTTGAATTAACTAGCTGAATTACCCAGCTAGCCAGCTGGGTAGCCAGCTGACTCAACTATCTGACATAACTAGTAAACCAGCTGGCTAGCCAGCTGACTTAACTAGCTGACATCTCCAGCTAGCCAGGTGGCTAGCTAGAAGACTTAACTAGCTAACTACTGACATATACCACTGATTTACCTTCTGAATTAACTACCT
>NW_007260198.1:557397-687705 GCF_000164805.1 Carlito syrichta | reverse complement strand
AAAAAAAAAAAAAAAAAAAAGAATACAGCTAACTTTAGGAATTTCATTGTTCCCATTTTCGACTAATTGCAGTTTTGGCTTTAGTACAATTTACATTTTGTATCTGGGTTTTATTTTAGAAGGTTTATTGCTGATGATTCAGCTTTATATATTAGGATTAGGAATTAGAAAGTTTTAAAGAAATTAAGATACATATATAGGATTTTAGAACAGCCATTTTGTTAAGAGATTATAATCAACTGTTCCTGGAAAGGGCCCAGCATAGCCAGACTCAGTGGCTCAGCCTGTAATCCCACGCCTTTGGGAGGCTGAGGTGGGTGGATTGCCTGAGCCTGTGGGTTCGAGACCTGCCTGGGCAGCGAGACCTCATCTCTACAATAAATCAAAAAATCAGCCAGGCGTGGTAGCACATGCCTTAATTCCGGCTACTTGGAAGGCTGAGGCGGAAGGATCGCCGGAGCCCAGCAGGTCAAGGCTGCGGTAGCCGGGAGCAGCCATTGCACTCCAGTCTGGGCGACAGAGTGAGACTCCAACTCAAAAAAAAGAGAAAAGAAAGGGCCCAGTGTGATCTTTGGACTGGACCACATTCTTTAGGAACTGTTTTGAGCTATAATTAAGAGTTTTTATAGTATAGGTAAAATCAGCACAGAATAGAAAGGTATTAGGATTTAAGTTAGTCATTGGTGTTGTATATGCATAAGCTTTAGAAGTTATTGATTATTAGAATATTATGATGTTATAATTGTTGTATTATTTTTGAGAAACATTAACCAAGTATAAGGAACAGTGAAATAATATCAGGATTGTCCTTCCTCATGCTTGAGGAAACACCTGGTGGGTCGGGGATGCCCCTCATCCACCTGGCTTTGTGTTCACGTGAAAATCTTGTGATTTTGCCTGTGAAGCTTTAGGATAAAAGACTTACAGTTTGTCCCATTAAACGACTTCTGCACTAGACAGGAGTCTAGTCTCTTTCTTTCTCTTTATTTCTCCAGAATAATCGCCGACACTGCCACACCTCCCAAGGGACCCCCTAAATCTCTTTGCAGGGGCTGTTCCACCACAAGCACCATTTAAAAAAAATCAACAAAACCTTTCCTGGGAAGGAACTGGGAGAGACTAAGTGGGGGCTCGTGAGCAAGTGGCCAGGGCTCTGGTGCAACAGCTGGTGCTGCAGCTTCTCTGTTTGGTCCCTGACTCTTCCCAGGTTGCAGAAGTTGAACGCCAATTGTTTTTTAAACAGAAGAAAGTTTTCCTGTGAGGAAGCTGTGAAGAGAGACTACTGCCCCAGGATCTGCCTCACCACTGCAGCAGGATAGACTGCTGGCTCCAGGTTTTGTCTCACCACTTCAGCGCCTAGTCAGGCACTGGCAGCAAGGGTTGCAGAGGAAGCCCAGAGGCAGAAATCCACCAAAGAGGACAAGAGAGGCACCCTGCCACCATCTTGAAGATGGGGCATGAAGGTACTCCAACTTGCTCACCATGAAGCAACAGACCCAATCTCTGTGACTGGTAGATCAACTACTCAGGGGTTGATTGTGACCCAGAAGGAATATCCTGAAAGCACAAACTTTGGGGGGACCTGATAAGTGCTGACTCCCAAGTACCTCACCCCCACCCACCTGCCCTGATTCAGTTGCAGGGCAAAGGGTGTGGCCAGAAAAGGATGAGGAAGAACTCTAAAGAGATTAGTGGTGAGTTCTGGGCTGACCCAAACCCTCTCTTCCCCAGCAAACCTCTGGAATGTCTGACCCACACAGTTGGACCATGATTGAGAGGGACAAACCCAGGTGGAGCTTGAATATCAGTCTCACTAGGAGAACTCCATTACAGGATAGGCCCGGCTGGAGCACCCCCCATGAGTACATACCTGGGGAAGAGATAATCCCGCACCTCCCCACCAGAGATCTCCCTGACCATAGGAGAGTGGGAGGGGAGAACTGCAGGTCCACCTACCTCCACTGCCCCTCCTCCTTTCCTGCTCTCGACACTGGGGAAAGAGTAAAAGAGGTGGAATCTCTGTAGGAGAGACCAGATTAGAGGAACAATTACAGAGCTTAACACCAGAGGGCAGGTTTAAAAAAATTTTTTTTTAATTTTAAAAATCGTTTTGCCTGTTTGTTAGTTTATCTATATTAAAAATATTTTTCCTTTGTGCATTAATGTGTATGTGAGAGTTTAACCTGCATCCCCTCAAATGTTTTCTTTTTTCTTTTCTTTTTTGTTTCTTTCTTCTTTTGTTTGTTGTTTTCTGCTTATTTATATTTATGTGTGTAGGTGAATAATTGAATGTTTATCTTCAATTCTGTTGGTACTGTTGGTTTGTTTTTGTTCTTCTGTCTTCTGTTTTTAAAAAAATATTTATTTATTTATTTACTTATTTATTTATTTTTGAGTTGGAGTCTCACTCTGTCACCCAGACTGGAGTGCAGTGGCCGCTCCCGCCACCGCAGCCTCGACCTGCTGGGCTCCGGCGATCCTTCCACCTCAGCCTTCCAAGTAGCTGGAACTACAGGCGCGTACTACTACACTCGGCTAATTTTTGATTTATTGTAGAGATGAGGTCTCACCAAGTTGCCCAGGCAGGTCTTGAACCCGCAGGCTCAGGCAATTCACTCACCTCGGCCTCCCAAAGTGTAGTTTTACTGGCTGAGCTACCGAGCCTGGCCTAATTTTTATTTTTTATAGTCTAAAGTATGTGTCAATATATGTGTGAGGGTTCAATCTGAATTCTTTTTTTTCTCTCCATTCTTTCTGTTTTCCTTCTCCATTTACTTTATGCTAGGCGTGTGTGTATGTGTTCAGTTTTCTTGGCTTTTTGGGGGGTTGTTGTTTGTTTTGTTTTGCTTTGTTGTTATTTCAGTCTGTTTTGAGGGTGTGTGTATGTCTGTGTGTGTTTTTAAATTTTTTTTTGCATTGGTTTCTGCTTTGAATCACCATATAAGATTGGTGGTGAGGAGTGGGTCTCAGGGACCACATACCACAATCAGTGAACATTGTAATTAGCAAGTAGTTTCTGAATCCTAGCACCCCACCCCCTACTTTATTTGACTTTCAAAAACTACAAGAGACAGCAAAGTTTCCCACCCACCATCCTATTTTGAAATAGAACAAGTCGGCCAGGCTCGGTGGCTCAGCCTGTAATCCCATGCTTTGGGAGGCTGAGGTGAATGAATTGTCTGAGCCTGAGGGTTCGAGACCTGCCTGGGCAATTTGGCGAGACCTCATCTCCACAATAAATCAAAAAATTTAGCCGGTTGTGGTAGCACGTGCCTGTAGCTCTAGCTACTTGGAAGCCTGAGGTGGAAGGATCGCTGGAGCCCAGCAGGTCGAGGCTGCGGTAGCCGGGAGCGGCCACTGCACTCAAGTCTGGGCGACAGAGTGAGACTCCAACTCAAAAAAAAAAAAAAATTGAAATAGAACAAATCCAGAGCCCAGATCAGGGAAGAACAGAGGGCTGAGCAAACATCAGAAGGGGAGTCTCTCCCATTGACACTGAATAACAGAACTAAAGAGAAAAACAAGAGATCTGTCACAAATGAGGAAAAACCAAAGGAAGACCACACTCAATTTCAAGTGTAACAAAGAGAAAGCTGAAAAATCAGACCTTGGAGCCCAAACAATGGAAGTCACCAATGACTGGCCCCAGAATATGACAGAGATTAAAGAATGGATGGAAAGAGTGAATAAGACTCAAGAAAGATAAGATGCAACACTCAAAGAACTTGTAACAGAGATTTGGGCAGTAAAAAATTTCATCCAGGAAATAAATAACAAGATGACAAGCATGGAAAGCAAATTAATCTAGCTGAAGAAAGAATTTCATAACTTGAACCAGAACATGGAATTAACCCAATCTGTAAAAAACATTGAAAGAAGTCTCATAAAGAAAAAACAAAGCCTACAAGAGATGTGCGATTATGTCAGAGGGCAAACTTATGCTTGATTGGTAACCCAGAAGAAGAAAAGGAAATGGAAAACAAATTGGAGCAAGTATTACAGGAGGTAATCCAAGAAAACTTTCCCCATCTCACCAGAGATATGACCAGCCAAACACAAGAGATACAGAGAACCGCCACAAGACATCATATGAGAAGACTAATCCCTAGACACATAGTAATTCACCTACACAATGTAGGCACAAAAGAAAAAAATCCTAAAGGCCGCAAGAGAGTAAGGTCAGACTAACTACTGGGTAAAACTAATCAGAATAGCAGCAGACCTACTGGCAGAAACACTACAAACAGGAAGGAACTGGAGTCCAATATTCTAAGTTCTCAAAGATAAACAATTTCAATCAAGAACTTCCCACCCAGCCAAGCTCAACTTCATCAGTGATGGAGAATTAAAATCTTTTCCAGATATCCAATCACTAAGATATTATGCAGCTTCCAGATCAGCTCTACAGGAGTCACTTAAAAAGGTATTAAACCCAGGGGGAAAGAAAAAAAGAATGACCACGCACTTCCCAAGAGAACAGCAGAGCACAGAATCAACAGAGGATACAATGCAATAAGAAACTTGAAAATGCACACATACATCAAACCCAAAGGGAAAAAAACAAACAAACAAGAAAACAAAGAAATAACTTTATAAGAACTGCATGACAGGAATAAATAATCATATTTTAATAATCAGCCTGAAGGTGAATGCACCAAACACACCACTGAAAACAAATTCCATATGGTGAAAATATTGCCATGCACCTTCTCAGACCACAGTGGAATAAAAATAAATATCAACACCAACAAAATTTTCCCCCAAACCCACAAAGACATGAACACTAAACAGCTGAACAACTACTGGATCAACACTGAAATCAAAGCAAAAATTAAAAGATTCCTGGGAAAAAATGAAAATGAGGAAGCATCTTACCAAAATCTCCAGGATGCCATGAAAGCAGTTACGAGATGGGAATTTATATCTCTATGAGCACACATCAAGAAAATGGAAAGATCACAAGTTGAGAGCCTAACAAATCACCTAAGGGATCTGGAAAGAGAGGACCATCAAAACCCCAACTTTAGCAGAAGAATTGAAATCACCAAAATAAGAGCCCAAATACGAGACATAGAAGACAAAAATATCATATAATACATTGACAAAACAAAAAGCTGGTTCTTTGAAAGAAATTAACAAGATTGATGAACACCTAGCAAAAATGACCAAGAAAAGGAGAGAAAAAGTTCAAATAAACACAATCAGAAATACAAAAGATCAAATCACAACTGATTCTGAAGAAATACAAAAGATTATCGGAGATTATATGTACACCTATATGGAAACAAACTTGATAAACTAAATGAAATGGAGGACTTTCTGACATCACACAACCTCCCCAGACTGAAACAAGAAGAAATTGAGACACTCAGCAGACCAATAACAACCCAGGAAATTGACTGTGTCATACAAAAACTATCTACAAAAAAAAGGTTCTGGAGTGAATGGCTTTCCAGCAGAATTCTACAAAACGTACAAGGAGGAGCTGATACCAATCCCATAGGAAGTATTCCAGGCAAATGAGAAAGATGGAATTCTCCCCAAATCATTTTATGAAGCTAACACCACACTGATACCCAAACCGGGTAAAGATTCAACAAAAAAAGTGAACTACATGTCAATATCCCTTATGAACATAGATGCAAAAATCCTCAACAAGATTCTAGCAAGTTGGATCCAAAAATATCACAAAAACCATCCACCATGACCAAGTAGGCTTCTTTCCCAGGATGTGGGGCTGGTTCAACATTTGCATGACCATAAATGTAATTAAATACATCAGCAGATGTGAAAATAAGAACCACATGATTATATCATTAGATGCAGAAAATATTTTGATAAAATCCATCATCCCTTCTTGATAAAAACCCTCAAACACCTAGATATAAAAGGAAAATATCTCAAAATAATAAGTATCATCTCTGATAAATCCACAGCTAACATATGGCTAAGTGGACAGAAACTGGAAACATTTCCCCCTGAAAACTGGAATAAGACAATGCTGCCTACTCTCACTCCTCTTGTTCAAAATTGTGTTGGAAATCTTAGCTCGGGCAATTAGACAAGAGAAGGAAATCAGCGGTATCCAAATAGGAAAAAAGGAAGTCAAGTTATCCCTCTTTGCTGACAATATGATCCTATACCTTGAAAACCCAAGAGAATCTGTCAAAAACCTGCTTGCACTGATAAAGGACATTGGCAAAGTCTCAGGGTACAAAATAAATGTGCAAAAGACAGTTGCATTTCTATACACCAACAATAAGCAGGCAGAAACCCAAATTAAAAGCACAATTCCATTTACAATAGCCACACAAAAAAATGAAATACCTTGGCATCTTCCTAACCAGAAAAGTGAAAGACCTTTACAATAAGAACTACAAAATACTGCTCAAAGAAATCCAAGAAGACAAACAAATGGAAAAATATTCCATGCTCATGGATAGGAAGAATCAGCATTGTTAAAATGTCCATTCTACCAAAGGCAATCTACAGATTCAACACAATATCCATTAAATTATCAACATACTTCTTCTCAGACCTGGAAATGACAATACAAAAATTCATATGGAAACATAAACAACCACAAATAGCCAAAACAATCCTTAGCAAAAGAAACAAAGCAGGGTATCACATTTCCAGATTTTAAACTTTACTATAAGGCTACAGTAATCAAAATAGTCTGGTACTGGTACGAGAACACCATATAGACCAGTGGAATAGAATTGAGATTCTGGAAGCAAAACCTAGATTTTTCAACCAACTCATCTTTGACAGCCTCCAACAACAACCACTGGGGAGCGGAGAAGCTATTCAGTAAATGGTGCTGGGAAAACTGGCTGACCACATGCAGTAGATTGAAACAGGACCCCTATCTATCACCATACACAAAAATTAACTAAATGGATCAAAGACCTAAATGTAAAACCTAAAACTATAAGAATCTTAGAAAATGCAGGAGACACCCTTATGGAAATTGGAACTGGCAACCAATTCCTAATCAGAACCCTAAGTATCCATACCATAAGAAATAAGATAGATAAGTAGGAGCTGTCAAACTGATGAGCTTCTGCAAGGCAAAAGAAACCATCAAGAGAGCAAGGAGACAACCCATACAATGGGAAAAAATATTTGCTAACTGTATATCCAACAAAGACCTAACATCTATGATCTATAAAGGAACTCAAACTCACCAAAAGGAAAAAAACAAACAGTCCCTTTAAAAAGTGGGTAAAAGATATGAATAGACACTTCTCAAAAGAAGATACATGGGCAGCCAACAGACACATGAAAAAGTGCTCAGCCTCACTCATAATCAGAAAAATGCAATATCATAATACTATAAGAAAGGGATTGGCAGTAGTGGGAAATTGCCAGGGGTGGGAATGGGATTGGCAATTGAGGGAACCTGCTAGGGGAAGGAGGGGCACCTCATCAACAAGGGTACCTGTATGATCAATGTTTGCATACCTAACCCTGAATCGTACCCCACATCTTTAAAACAAAAATAAATGAATAATTAAATTTTAAAAAATTATCCCTTCATCACTGAGCAATGAAACTAAAGAAGAGGGGGAAAGAGAGAAGAAAATCATAACAAATTAAGAAGGATGAAAGAAAGAACACAGGCCCCATACAGACTTCTGGGAAGATAGCACCTGAGAATACAGACTTCAGAACTCAAACAGTGAAGAGCCCTCAGTACAACTGGTCTCAAACCACAAACCTAGAGATCAAGATATTAGTAGAGAGAATGAATAGAAATGAGGAGAGACAGAGGAAAGAATGAAAGATTTAATAACAGAGGTAATGTCAATAAAGAATACAATAAACAAAATAAATAACAAATTATCAAGCAAGGAAAGCAGAATTAACCAAGCAGAAGAAAGAATCTCAGAGGTTGAGCACCAAAATATGGAATTAACTCAAACTGCAAAAACAGAAAAGAAGCTTAAAAAAAGACAGAACAAAGCCTCCAAGAGATGAGTTATTATATCAAGAAGCCAAACCTGTAATTAATTATCATTCCTGAGGAAGATAAAGACACAGAAACCATCCTGTTAACAAACATTCCATGAAATTATTCAACAAAACTTCCCTCATCTCATCAGAGACATGACTATTCAAATACAAGAAATTCAGAGTACCCCTGCAAGATATCAAATGAGAAGACCAACTCCTAGACACAAAGTAATTCACTTACACAAAGGATAAAAGAAAAAATCCAAAGGGCAGCAAGAGCGAATTGTCAGACTACTTACCAAAGGAAGACCAATTCAAATAGTAGCAGACGTATCCACAGAAACACTACAGGCTAGAAGGGACTGGAGTCCAATCTTCAAAGTTCTCAAAGATAAACAATTTCATCTAAGAATTTCCTACCCAGCTAAGCTAAGCTTCATCAGTGATCGAGAATTAAATTCTTCCCAGAAATTCAATCCCTAGGAGTCTATCCCAACCTCCAGACTAGCTCTACAAGAAACACAAGAAATTATTAAACACAGAAGAAAGAAAGAAAAAAAAAAGGACTAAACTCCTCCCAAGAATGTAGGAAAAAAGATTGAATACACCCACATATATCAACCCCAAATCAAATGAAAACCAATAAACAAATAAAAAACAAACAACAAATCCTATAAGAACCTCGTGACAGGGATAAACTCTGATGTCTCAATAATTAGCCTGAATGTGAATGTACCAAATGCACCACTGAAAAGACACAATGGCAAGCTGGATTTTTAAAATGATACAACAATATGCTATCTCCAGGAGATTTATCTCACCAAAATGAACACTCACTGACTAAAAGTAAAAGGATAGAAAACAAAGTTTATGGTGAATAGAACACAAAAGAAAGCAGGAGTTGTGATCTTAATATCAGACAAAATATCCTTTAAGCTATCAAAAATTTTAAAAGATGAAAAAGATCACTGTATAATGACAAAAGGTTCAATCCATTAACATGAAATATCCATCCTAAACTTGAATGCATCCAATATAGGAGCATCAACCTTTATAAAGTAACTTCTAGGTGAACTAAAAAAGATATGGACTCAAACACTGTCATAGCTAGGGGCTTAAATACCCCACTAACAACCCTAATAGATAGTCGAGGCAAAAAATGAAAAAGGTGATTTGGAGCCTCAGCTTGACACTTGACCAAATGAACTTAATAGATACCTACAGAACACTCCACCAAACCACAGAATATACATTCTACTCATCGCCACCTGGAATGTACTCCATGATTGACCACATCCTTGACCATAAATCAAGCATAAATAAATTTCATAAGATTGAAATACTGCCATGCACCTTCTCAGACCACAATGGAATGAAAATAAATATCAATTCCAACAATGTTCCCCCCAAACCCACAAAGATATGAACACTAAACAGCATGATGCTAAACAACTCCTGGAAATCAAAGCAGAAATGAAAAGACTTCTGGAAACAAACAGAAATCAAAGTAGAAATTAAAAGATTTCTGGAAACAAATGAAAATATAGACACATGCTTATTTTCTTTTCTTTATTTCTTTATTTTCTATTCTTTATTTCTTTATTTTCTGCCAAGGGAAGTGGGGGTGTGCAGCCCCTTCCCCAGGCAGGGGAGTTCATTTTTTTATGAACACATATGAAGAAAATGAAAAGATCACAAGTTAGCAGTCTAACAAATCACCTAAGGAAGCTGAAAAGATAAGACCACCAAAGCTCTAACTTCAGCAGAAGAATCCAGGTAATCAAAGTAAGAGCCCAAATTCGGGACATAGAAGACAAAATATAGAAAGAAATAAACAAAACAAAAAGCTGGTTCTTTGAAAGGATAAAAAAGATTGACAGACCCCTAGATGGATTTACCAAGAAAAGAGAGAAAAAGCCCAAATAAACACAATCAGAAATGGAAAAGATCAAATCACAGTGGACCTTGAAGAAATGCAAAAAATTATCAGCAATTACTATGCACACTTGTATGGGAAGAAGCCCAAAAATCTAAAGGAAATGGAGGACTTTATGAAATCACACAACCTCCGAAGGTTGAAACAAGAAGAAATTGAGACATTAAATAGACCAATAAGGACCCAGGAAATTGACTCCATCATAAGAAAACTACCCACACACAAAAAAGTCCTGGACCAGACAGTTTTCCAGCAGAATTCTACAAAATATACAAGGAGGAGGTGATACTAATCCTATTGAAAGTATTCCAAGCAATTGAGAAAGATAGAACTCTCCCCAAAGCATTTTATGAAGCTACCATCGCATGGATACCCAAACTGGGTAAAGATCTAACAAAGAAAGAGAGCTACAGGCCAATATCCCAGATGAACATAGATGCAAAAATACTCAATAAGATTCTAGCAAATCGAATCCAATAACACATTTCAAAAATCATCCACCATGACCAAGTAGGCTTCATCCCTGGAATGTAGTGTTGCTTCAACATCCACAAGATCATAAATGTATTTAAATATATCAACAGTTATAAAAATAGAAATCACATGATGATATCATTTGATGCTGAAACAGTTTTCAATAAAATCCAGCATCCCTTCTTGATAAAAGACCATGCACACCTAGGCATAGAGGCAACATACCCTGAAATAGTAAGAGCCATCTACAAAAAACCTACAGTCAATATATTGCTAAATGGACAAAAATTGGAAACATTTAACCTGAAAACTGGAACAAGCAAGGCTGCCCACTTTCACCCCTCCTGTTCAACATAATGTTAGAAGTCTAGCTAGGACAATCAGACAAGGGGCATCCGAATAGGAAAAGAGGAAGTCAAGGTATCCCTCTATGATGATGATATGATGCTATACTTCAAAAAAATCCAAGAGAATCGGTCAAAAATTTTCTTGTACTGATAAAGGACTTTGGCAATGTCTCAGGATACAGAATAAACAGGCAAAAGACAGTCACATTCTTCTATACCAACAACAAACAGGCAGAGAACCAAATAAAAAGCACAATCCCATTCACAATAGTTAACAAAAAAATGAAATACTTTGGCATCTTCCTAACCAGAGAAGTGAAAGACCTTTATAACAGAAACTACAAAACACTGCTCAAAGAAATTAAAGATGACAAAAACAAATGGAAAAATATTTCATGCTTATAGATTGAAAGAATCAACATTGTTAAGATGTCCATCCTACCCAAGGCAATCTACAGATTTAATGCAGTCTACAGATTTAATTACCAACATCATTCTTCTCAGACCTGAAAACGACAATACAGAAATATTTGGATTTGTGAGGCAATACATTCCTCAATTTGGGTGTTACTCTGGCCTGTTTACTGAGTGACTCTAAAGTTGCTAGTTTTGAATGAAGCTCAGAATTTACTAGCAAATAATTCTAGGCTCTTCAACAGGTCCAGGCTGCTTTGCAAGTTTCTTTGTCACTTGAGTCATA
Source organism: Carlito syrichta (assembly GCF_000164805.1). Lineage (NCBI taxonomy): Eukaryota > Metazoa > Chordata > Mammalia > Primates > Tarsiidae > Carlito > Carlito syrichta. The sequence goes on along the minus strand of NW_007260198.1, from coordinate 676,289 downwards.
TAATCTAGTGGATCCAATAGTGCTTGATGTGGATGACAAGACAGGGATGCTGTTTGAAGACTTTGGCAAGCTCCTATAGATAAATCACAGTGAAGGCTCTTAGTGTTTTGGAGGAGGAAGGTCCTGCTTTCATCCAAAAGATAACTAGTCTCCTTTTAAGGAACAAAGCTTGGCCTATTACTGGGTCTTAATAGAAACTGAATGCTTAATCATGTACAACCAAGTTACCATGTAAATTAAGCTGCCTATCATGAGCTGGTTATTATCTAACCCACCAAGTCATAAAGTCAGACATGAACAACAACACTCCATCATCAAATGGAAGTGGTACATACAGGATCAGGCCTAAGCAGGTCTTGAAGACACAAGTAAGTTACATGAAGAAGTGGCCAATATAGCCATGGTTCCTACTCTTACTACACTGCTTGCTTTCTCCAAGGCTACTCCTATAGTCCTATGGGGAGTACCCGATGGTCAATTAACGGAGAAGAGAAGATTAGAGCCTGGTTTGAAAATAGTTCTGTACCATGTGCAGGCATCACCCGAAAGTAAATAGCTGTAGCACTCCGACCCCTTTCTGATATATTTCTGAAGGACAATAGAAATCTTCCCAGTGAGCAGCACTTTGGACAGTGTACCTGCTCACTAGGAAGATTTTTATTGTGCATTTTACTTGAAAAAATAAATAGCCAGACATATGACCATGGAAGAATTAATGTAAGAGTTTATCATGTAGTCAGAGATTTGACTGGATGGTCAGGAACTTGGATAGAACATGACTGGAAAATTGGTGATGATAACATTTGGGGAGGAGGTATATGGGTAGATCTCTCTGAGCGGACAGAAGAGATGAAGATATTTTTGTCCTATGTGAATGCTCACAAAGGGTGACCTCAGCAGAGGAGAGTTTTAATAATAAAGTGAATAGGACCACCTATTATGTGGATATTAATCGGCCTCTTTTCCTAGCCCCCCTGCCATTTGCTCAATAGGCTCGTGAACAAAGTGGCCATTATGGCGAGGATGGAGGTTATGTATGGACCAGCTCAGCAACATGGACTTCCACTTACTAAGGCACACCTAGCTATGGCCACTGCTGAGTGTCCAATCTGCCAGCAGTAGAGACCAATACTGAGCCCTTGGCATGGCATCATTCTCTGGGGTGATAAGCCAGCTTCCTGGCAATAGGTTGATTACCTTGGGCCAGTTCCATCGTGGAAGGACCTGCATTTTATCCTTATTGGAATAGATACTTACTCTGGATATGTATTTGCCTTCCCTCTATGCAAGGCATGCATCGCAGCATTGCTTATAGTCAAATAACTTATTAATACCTCACAGCAAAAGGAGTGGGTAATGGACTCCTGCACATGGAGTTCACTGGTCTTTCTTACAGTGTTCCCTGTCATCCTGAAGCAACTGGCTCAATAGAATGGTGGAATGGTCTTTTGAAGATGCTCTTTCAATGCCAGCCTGGGAGAATTACAGGCACAATACTCCAACCATGTATGCTGAGCCCCAAATGCCATGAGGACGGATGCCTGAGGCCTCTAGGGCCCAATCCTTACTCCAATGTGTACAGAAGATGGCACATGGAGTCAAAATTATTCTGGAGTGTTAAGATTACTATTTTTCTCTCTGTTAGCTTTGGGACCTACTTGGGACTAACCTCACCTTCCCTCTTGCTTATTTTTCCCTTTTGGAATGGGGGTGTCTATTCTGTTCCTATTTCACCACTCATTGTATTTTGGAAGTAGAAAACTTTGATTTCACAACCTCACCTCTGGAGGGGATTTTGCTTCAGGGTGAATTGTGCCTTGAGTCTCATACCTATCTGATTTAGATAAGACACTGAACTTTGGACTTTTGAGTTGATGCTAAAGGAAGTTAAGACTTTTGGAGATATTGAGATGGAATGAATATATATGAGAAGGACATGAGTTTTGGGGACCCAGGAGCAGAATGCTGTTGTTTAATGTTTGTTTCTTCCAAAACTCATGTTGAAATTTAATTGCCATTCTAACAGTATTCAAAGGTAGGATTTTATTTATTTACTTATTTTTAAATTTTTATTTTATAGATGTGGGGTACAACTCAGGATTAGGTTTACAAATGGCCATTGCACTGGTAAAGTTTAGGCCTCACTTTGGTTACCACTTCACCTGGTTTGAGAGAAGGTCCCTTATTGATGAAATGTGCCCCCCTCCCCCGGCAGTTTCCCACTATTGCCAATCCCTTTCTTATGGTATTATGATAATTTTCAGGGTCTGCTAATGAGCAAAAACATGTGATATTCAGTTCTTTATTTCTGTGATAGATCACTGAGTATTATAGATTCTAAGTCCATCTGGTTTGCTGCGGAAGCTCATAATTATGGCTGTCTAATATTCTATCGTGTATATGTACCACATTTTATTATACAGTCCACTTTTGATGGGCATTACAGATGATTCCATGATTTTCCTATTGTGAATAATGCTACAATAAACTTGCATGTGCAGGTGTCTTTTTCATAGAGCAATTTGAGTTACTCTGGGTATATTCCCAGAAGGGGGATTGCTGGGTCATATGGAAGGTCAATTTTTACATCTTTTAGGAATCGCCACACCATTTTTCACAGAGGTTGTACTAGTTTACAATGTAAACAGTGTAGAAGTGCTCCCTTTTCCCCGCACCCTCTCCAGCATCTGTTGTTTTTTTGAGTTATTGATGATGGCCATCCTAACTGGAGTTAGGTGGTATCTCAGTGTGGTTTTAATTTGCATTTCTTTGATGATTAGTGAGGCTGAGCATTTTTTCATGTATCTGTTGACTGCTCATATATTTTCTTTTGAGAAGTGTCTTTTATATCTTCTGCCTACTTTTTTTATAATCAATATTTTTCATTATGATATTGTGGGGTACAGTTAAGGGTTAGGTATACAAATATGCTTCGTTCAGGCATCCTTGTTGATAAGAGGTGTCTCCCCATCCCCAGACAAATATTTACTACTGTTAATCCCATCCCCCTTCCCCTCCCCCACCCCATAGTTTCCCACCACTGTCAGTCATTTTCTTATAGTATTAGGTTGGATGTTCAAGGTCCACTATATGAGTGAGAACATGTGATACTCAGATCTTTGTTTTTGTGAGAGGTAACTCAGAATTATCGACTCTAGTTCCATCCAGGTTGCTGCAAATTTCATGATTTTGTTTTTTTTATGGCTGCATAGTATTCCATCGTGTATATATACCACTTTTATTAATCCAGTCCTCTTTTGATGGACAGCATGGTTGCTTCCAGGTTCTTGCTATTGTGAACAATGCTGTGATAAACATATGTGTGCAGGTATCTTTTTTATAGAGTGATTTGAGTTCTTTGGGGTATATTCCCAGTAGGGGGATTGCGGGGTCATATGGGAGGTCAATATTTAGAGCTTTTAGGAATCGCCATACTGTTTTCCACAGAGGTTGCACTAGTTCGCACTCCTACCAACAATGTAGAAGTGTTCCCTTTTCACCACACCCTCTCCAGCAACTGTTATTTTTTGAGTTATTGATAATTGCAATTCTGACTGGAGTTAGGTGGTATCTCAGTGTGGTTTTGATTTGCATCTCCCTGATGATTAGTGACGTTGAACATTTCTTCAAGTGTCTATTGGCTGCTTGGATATCTTCCTTTGAGAAGTGTCTGTTCACATCTTTTGCCCATTTGATAATGGGGCTGTTTGTTTTTTTCTTTTCAGCACTTTTGAGTTCCTTGTAGATCCAAGATGTTAAGCCTTTGTCAGACCTGGTGTTGGCAAACACTTTTCCCCAGTCTATAGGCTGTCTCCCTGCTCTCTTAATGGTTTCTTTGGCTTTGCAGAAGCTTGTCAGTTTAATGAGATCCCATTTGTCTATCTTCTCTCTTATGGTCTGTGGGTTTCAGGTTTTGTTCAGGAATTGGATGCCAGTTCCAATTTCCATGAGGGTATGTCCTTCATTTTCTAAGGTTCGTATGGTTTAAGGTTTTACATTGAGGTCTCTGATCCATTTAGAGTTAATTTTTGTGTATGGGGTAGATAGGGGTCCTGTTTCAATTTTCTGCATGTGGTCAACCAGTTTTCCCAGCACCATTTACTGAATAGGTTCTCCTCTCCCCAGAGGTAGGTGGTGGAGGCTTTGTCGAAGATGAGTTGGTTGAGAAATTGAGGTTTTGCTTCTGGAATCTCAATTCTATTCCATTGGTCTATATGCCTGCTCCTGGACCAATACCAAGCTGTTTTGATTATTATAGCTTCATAGTAAAGTTTGAAGTCTGGTAATGTGATACCACCTGCTTTGTTTTTGTTTTTGTTTTTTTTTGCTGAGGATTGTTCTGGCTATTCTTGGCTGTTTGTGTTTCCATATAAATTCCTGTGTTGTTTTCTAGGTCTGAGAAGAATGTTGCTGGTAATTTGATAGGTATTGCATTGAATCTGTAGATTACCTTAGGTAAAATGGACATCTTCACAATGTTGCTTCTTCCAATCCCTGAGCATGGGATATTTTTCCACTTGTTTGTGTCATCTTTGATTTCTTTGAGCAGTGTCTTGTAGTTTTCATTGTAAAGGTCATTCACGTTTCCGGTTAGGAAGATGCCAAGGTATTTCATTTTTTTGTGTGGCTATTGTGAATGGAATTGTGGTTTTTATTTGGGTTTCTGTGTGTTTATTATTGGTGTAAAGAAATGCGATTGTCTTTTGCACATTTATTTTATATCCTGAGACTCTGCCAAAGTCCTTTATCAGTGTAAGGAGGTTTTTGACAGATTCTCTTGGGTTTTCAAGGTACATGATCATGTCATCGGCAAAGAGAGATAACTTGACTTCTTCTTTTCCTATTTGGATACCCCTGATTGTCTTCTCTTCTCTGATTGTTCTAGCCAGGACTTCCGATACTGTATTGAATAGGAGGGGTGAGAGTGGGCATCCTTGTCTTGTTTCAGTTTTCAAGGGAAATGGTTCTAATTTTTATCTGTTTAGGAGTATGCTGACTGTGAGTTTCTCATAGATTACTTTTACTATTTTGAGGTATGTTCCCCGTATCCCTAGATGTTCGAGGGTTTTTATCAAGAAGGGGTGCTGGATTTTATCAAAAGCTTTTCCTGCATCTAATGTTATAATCATGTGGTTTTTGTTTTGACATCTGTTGATGTATTTAATTACATTTATGGTTTTACAAATGTTGAACCAGCCTTGCATCCCAGGGATGAAGCCTACTTGGTCATGATGGATAATTTTTGAGATGTGTTGTTGAATCCAGTTTGCTAGGATCTTGTTGAGAATTTAGCATCTATGTTCATCAAAGATATTGGGCTATAGTTCTCTTTCTTTGTTGGGTCTTTACCTGTCTTGGGTATCAATGTGATGTTAACTTTGTAAAATGATTTGAGAAGATTCCATCTTTCTCAATTACCTGGAATACCCTCAGTAGGATTGGTAGCAGTTCCTCTTTAAATGTCTTGTAGAATTCTGCTGGAAAGTCATCTGGTCCAGGGCTTTTTTTTGTAGGTAGTTTTCTTATTATGTAGTCAATTTCCTTGATTGTTATTGGTCTATTTACGGTCTCAATTTCTTCTTGTTTCAACCTAGGCAGCTTATGTGATGATAGAAAGTCCTCCATTTCCTTAAAGTTTTCAAGTTTGCTTCCATACAAGTGTGTATAGTAGTCTCTAATGATCTTTTGTATTTCTTCAGGATCAGATGTGACTTCATCTTTTGTGTTTCTGATTGTGTTTATTTGGGCTTTTTCTCTCTTTTTCTTGGTCAGTCTAGCTAGGGGACCATCCATCTTGTTTATCCTTTCAAAGAATGTCTTCCCTGGTATGTAGTCTACTATTTTTCTCTTGTTGCCTTTAAGATTTTTCTTTTATACCTACTTTGTTTAGGCAAATTATTATGTGTCTGGGAGTTGGTCTTATCATTTGTTGTCTTGCAGGGGTTCTCTGAATCTCTTGTGTTTGAATTTTTTCATCACTGATGAGATGAAGGAAGTTTTCTTGAATGATTTCATGAAATGTTTGTTCCAATGTGGCCTCTGTTTCTCTCTCTGCCTCAGAAAGTTCAATTACTCTTAGGCTTGGTCTCTTGAAGTGATCATTCATCTCCTGAAGGTTTTGTTCTGTCTTTTTGAGCTTCTTTTCTATGTTTTTGACAGTTTGGGTTAGTTCTGTATTTTGGTCTTCGAGCTCTGAGATTCTTTCTTCTGCTTGGGTAATTCTGCTTTCCATGCTTATTAGTTTGTTATTTATTTCCATCACAGCATTCTTTACTGCTGTTATTTCTGATATCAGCTCCTTCCTATTTTCCTCTTGTCTCTCCTCAATTTCTAAAATTCTCTCTATTAATGTCTTAATGTCTGGGTTTGTTGCATGTGACCACTCATTCTGGGGGCTCTTCATTGTTTGTTTTCCAGAATCTGTTTTCTCAGTGTCTGACCTCCCAGGGGTCTGTGTTAGACCTATATTCTTCTTTTGATTTTTCTTCATTTGTGCGGTTTTTCCCCTCCCTACTTTTGTTTTTTCCCTCCATGTCACCGTCTTCTTTAATTCTGTTATTCAGGGGTAGAGGGGTTGCTTTTACTTCTGTTTGTTAAATCTCCTATTCTTTATGTATGCCCTCTTACTTTGTCCAATTCTGGAGTTGCACTGTAGGTTGGAGGTGGTCCTTTTTGCAGTTTTGAGATTTACTTAAGGGGGAAGCTATGATTCAAAATCTATCTGCAGGTCCTGGTATCCACCAACAGGTGTATGGATAATCTGAAACCCACTTCCCACTGCCTTGGAATCTGTCCGTGCAGTGGGGCTGTAGGTTTACTCCCTGAAATAAAATGAGGTTAGCAGAGAGAAGAGAATAGAGCAGAGAGTGGGGAGAAGATGGGGGGGGTGGAGACAGAGAGGAGTAAAGGGGGAAACAGACGAGTGTACCAACAAATGGAGAGAGAGACCTAAACTGAAACAGATAAAAACAATAGACCACAGCTACAAACTAACCAACTCCCATACAAAAATAATAAAACATACAATGATGCTAACATATAAGCTAACCAACTACCTTATTGGTGTGCTGTTCCTCTATACAAAGAGATGGTTTACAGAGAGGAGAAAAGAGAAGAAAAGAAAGAGAAAAAAAGGGAACAAAACAGTAGGAATAGAATCAAGTCATTAAACTAACAGAACCAATCGAGTACACTCTGAGACTTTTCGTTTAAGTCCAATGTCCTTTCAGCTCTGATTTCTAGCTGTCTTCTCAAGCTGGTAAATTTGTTCACAGCTAGGGTCAGTTCCCCCTGGCCTGTGTGAAGGACAGTTCAGATCACCACTCAGTTCACCAGTCAAATCTGGCCTGTGTCTGTTTTCCAAGCTTGTTTGTCCCATTTTGGTGTTGTTACCTTGAATCGCCAGCAGGCGGTGCTATCTGGCAGCCCCAGAGAGGGTGGAGCCGAACAGGAGTGGGCAGAGGCCTGAGATGGGAGCCTGCCTCAGGGCACACGGGAGGTGACCCACTGCCCACAGGATGTCCCGGTGTCAGCAGACATGGCAGCGATCCCAGCAGATCTTGCCTGCAGGGGCTACAAGGACTGAAGTCGTGGATCGCCTCGGGCATGGGTAGCACGATGCGCAATGGCCGCCACGGAGGCTGCAGCAGCGCTAGCGGCTGCTATGTCTGCAGTTGCAGTGGCTGTCCAGACCGCTGTGATGCCGCAGCGGTGGCAACGGCCAAGGTCCGTGTGAAGAGCAGCCTGATGACGTTGGGATGCGCAGCCCCCGGGGAGAAAGCCAGAGACCCATTGCCCAAAGGTGGGATTTTAAAGAGGTAATTAGACCATGAGAGTTTCACCTTCATATGTGAACTAATGCTGTTTTTGCCAGAGTGGGTTTGTTACAAAAGGAAAAGTTTGTCCAGACCTCCACTTTCTTGCCTGCTTTTGCCCTTTTGCCTTCCATCATAGGATGACACAGCAAGAAGCCCCTTGCTGGGTGCTGACTCACCAATCTTGAACTTCCCAGTCTCCTGAACTGTGAGAAAGAAATTCCTTTCTGTCCATTATAAATCACCCAGTTCCGGGCATTCTGTTTAGCAGCAAAATAGACAAAGACACCTGGCTAGAAGTTTATCAATTTTATTGATCTTTTCAAAAAAACAGCATATGGTTTTGTCGATTTTTTTCCCATAGATTTCCTCTTTTTAATGTTGTTAATTCCTTTTCTGATTTCTGTTATTTCATTTCTTCTGCTTGCTTTAGGCTTGAATTCATCTTCTTTCTATTGTTACCTATGGTGGAAAATTAGATTGTTGATTATAAATATTTTTAGCATGTGCAATACATTTCCTGTAAGCACTGCTTTTGCTGCATTGCATGCATTTTGATTAATTGTATTTCATTTTTATTTAGTCTAAAATATTTTTAAATATCTGAGACTATTTTTTAACCCATATTTCTTAGAGATGGGTTGGTTTATTTGTATTTTTTAGTTCTTTTTCTGTTATTAATCTTTAGTTTAATTCCATTGTGATTAAAGCATATATTTTATATGATTTATAGTCTTTTGAATTTGTTAAATTGTGTTTTATTTATTGCTTATCTGTGGTCTATCTTGTTCAATATTCCATATGAGCTTGAGAAGAATGTATATTTTGCCATTGTTAGAATAACTATTCTGTAAAAGTTAATTAGTTCAAGTTGATTGATGACACTGATTAGTTTGACTATATCCTTATAGATTTTCTGCCTGCTGAATTATTTTCAACTACTGAAAAAGAGGTGTGAAATTCTCCATCTAAGGGAGTGAATTCATCTATTTCTACTTTCAGGTTTATCATACTTTGCCTCATGTATTTTGATGCTCTGTTGTTAGATGCATACATGTTAAGGATTTTTGTCTTCTTAAAGAATTATCCTTTTATTATTATGTAATCTCCCTCCTTATTCCTGATAATTTTCCTAATTGTGAAGTCATTTTTGTTTGATATTAGCATAGACAGTATAGATTTCATTTGATTATCATTAGCATGGTATTATCTCTCCATTTATTTACTTTTAATATGCATGTTCCTTTATATTTAAAGTGGATTTCTTGTTCACAACACATAGCTATATCTTCTAGATCTGTGAGAAAATAAATTTCTGCTGTTTAAGCCATACAGTCTACACTATTTTATTATGGTATCCCAAGCTAACACAGTGATATAATTGGTTTAACATTTACTATGTTTGTATTTTCTATTTGCTGCACTTTTAGAAAAAAATCTTGTTCTCTTTTTCTGCCTTCTCTGGATGGTTTGGATTGAGCATATAATAGAATTCCATTTTCTCTCTTTTCTTAGCAAGTCAATTATACTTATTCTTGAAGAATTTTTAAAAAGTCTTTAAAGACTTTTTGTTTTTAAAGACTTTTAAAAAATTCTCTCTCTGACTTTTTTTGTCATGTAGATCAAAATTCTGACCTATATAATTTTCCTTCTCCCTGAAGAACTTTTTGTAACTTTTCTTTCAGGGTGGTTCTACTAACAATAAATTCCTTCAGTATTTATTTGTCTTAGAAAGCCTTTATTTTTCCTTTTTATGAAAAAGGAAAATAACTTTCTGAATGTAAAATTCTAGGTTGGTGTGTTTTTTTTCTTTGAACACTTAAAATATTTCATTTCCCCTCTCTTGCTTGCATGGTTTCTGAGAAATTCACTGTAATTTTTTATTCATATTCCTCTGTAGGTAGGGCAGGTGTATTTTTTCCTCTAGCCTCTTAAATTTTTCTCATTTTATTTGATTTTCTGCAGTTTGTATGTGGTATGCTCAGGTGTTGATTATTTGAAATTGATTCTGCTTCATGTTCTCCAAACTTCTTTATCTGTGATTTGGTGTCTGTTATTAACTTTAGAAAATCCCAGACATTATTACTTTTAATATTTTTTTCTCTTCCACTTCCTCTTTCTTGTCCTTTTGGTATTCTGGGTACATAAATGTTACACCTTTTGAAATTGCCCCACAGTGTTTTTCTTTCTTTCTTCTTCTTTTTTTTTTTTTACTTGCATCTCTGTTTGGAAATTTCTATTACCATATCTTCAAGTCCACTGATTCTTTCCTTGTTCATGCTCAGTCTATTCATGAGCCCATCAAAGATAGTCTTCATTTCTATTACAGTATTTTTGGCTTTTATCATTTCCCGTTTCTTCTTTTTTTCTTTTTCTTTTTTTTTAATTGTAGAGTCAAGGTTCACTATGTTGCCCAGACTAGTCTCAAACTCGTGGACTCAAGAGATCCTCCTGCCTCAGCCTCCCAAAGTGCTGGGATTACAGGCATGAGTCACCATGCCTGGCCCCTGTTTATTCTTTATTGGAGTTTTCATCTCTCTGCTAACAGAACCCACCTGTTCTTACATGTTGTCTACTTTTTCCACTAGAGACCTCAACACATTAATCATAATGTTTAAATTCTCCATCTAATAATCCAAAAGTCTATGTCATATCTGTGTCTGGTTACAATATTGCTTTGTCTCATTAGACTGTGTTTTTTTTCCCTTGTACTTTATCATGATTTGTAACATTTTCTTGAAACCTGGACATGTATTGAATGATAGAAATTGAGGTAAATAGGCCTTTAGTGTAAAGTTTTATACTAATCTGTCTGAGAATTGGACTATACTCAATGTTTATTGCAGGTATAGTTGGCAGAGGCTTCAGTTTCTTCATTTATGTCTCCCTTCTTATCGTTGATTTTCCAAATAGCTCCTCCTTAAGTAGAGCCTGTGTCTTCCAGTTCTTCCAGCTCTAATCTACTGTTATTATAACGAAGCCCTGTTGATGAGAGAGTGTGGGGGAGGAGAAGTATTTTATTTTTTTATGATGCAATCTCAGTCTTTTAGTAGGTCTATGTCTCTGGGCTGTGACGTTCGGTGTTTGTTTCTTTTTTTTTTTTTTGAGTTGGAGTCTCACTCTGTTGCCCAGACTGGAGTGCAGTGGCCACTCCTGGCCACCACAGCCTCGACCTGCTGGTTTCCGGTGATCCTTCTGCCTCTGCCTTCCAAATAGCTGGAACTACAGGCGCGCACTACCACACCGGCTAATTTTTTTGTTTCATTGTAGAGATGAGGTCTCACCAAGTTTCCCAGGCAGGTCTCGAACCTGCGGGCTCAGGCAATCCACTCACCTCAGCCGGATTACAGGCTGAACCACCAAGCCCAGCCAGTGTTTGTTTCTTAACTTAGTTTTTCTCTCTTTAGGTGAGGCAGAAAGGCTAGAGGAAAATGAGATTGAATAATCACCCCTTTCACTGGTAAGATTAAGGATCTGGTAGTTTTTTTTCTCTTGGAGATTAGACTTCTGTTATGAAGAATGTTCTGGGTTTCTCTCAAAATTATTTCTTCTCCCCTTCTCTTGCCAAAAATTCTCATGTTTACCATGAGAACATGAATATTCCTGGGATTCCTGGGGAAATAGGAGTCTCCCTAAGACTGGATGTCCAAGAATTTCACTCTCAAACTTGTTCTTACTCAGCCTCTAGCAAGTCATCAAAATTATTATTTAAGTGTTTCTACCAGTTAAAGGTTCTTGCTGCTTCTGCTTCAGGTAAGATTATCTCAACTGTGATTCTCTGTATTTGGCTGTGGTTTTCTGTGTTCATCTTTTTTTCCCTAATATTTTAGTGTGGTAGTCTGCCTCCTGAACTCAAGTCTCTGATGAATACAAGAAGTTATTGATTTTAAGTATGTTCAGGTTTTTCTCATCGTAAGGATGGGATATTGACTTCCCAGCTCTTGGCATGTTGTAACTGAAACTGAAGTTGTTTCACTTGTATGCTTAGATGACCAACTGTCCATTTATTTATTGTAATGTAATTAAATTTAGTCACTTAAATTAGTGATAGCAGAAGGACTATCGCTGATTGGTTGCAAATTGTTTCAGCCTGAATAGATGGGATTCTGTCAGGCTTTCTTTCTACCCAGTCTCACCATCTCCCACTTCCCAGCCCAAATATTAACTTCTGTTTGACAACTCTAGCATGTTGTGTTTAAAATAAGAAACAATAAACTTTGATGAATTCCTGCAAATGCTCTTTAAGTATAGTTCAAAAGAAAAAATGCTATTATAGATCAGACAGTTAAACCCTAGGACACTAATTGGGTTGATTGGCATGATTTGAGGACATAGAACTCAGAGAAATAGCTCAGAAATAAAAATATGCTGCTCTGCCTGCTAGCTCTCCAGGTTTCCTTTCTCTGCCAGTGAATCCTTCTCCCTGGACTCACACTAGAATTTTCTTGTTCAGGCTATGTTGTTGATTCATAGACCAAGATGTGATCTTAGGACCATCTGCTTCAAGATTACCTGGGCTCTATGTTTAAATGTTCATGTCCTAGATCCTGAGTCAAGATCTTAGGATTTGGGGTGTGAGAATCTGTGAATATATATCTCTCTTGCAACTGTTCCACCGCCACAACCATCACTGTTCTTATATTAACTTATATGTAAATGCCACTGCTCTTAGATTAGACATTCCAGAAACTACTAAGTTAAACTGAATATGAATGTATAGTGTACAATTCAAATGTATCAACTAAGTTATGCTGTAAGGAACATAAAATGAAAGAGACGTGATCCAGGCCTTCCAAACACAATTTGCTAGGAGAGACAGGATAAAACATCTCATTATGATACTTATCAAATTTAGAGACATGTAGTAATAAAAGCAGAAAGGATTACTTCTGCTTAAGGGGATCAGGAAAGCTTAGTGGAGGAGGTGACATTTGCATTGAGCTCTGAAGCATGCAGAAGTAAAGGTGTGTGTTCTGGGCAGAAGCAGCCCCAAGAGCAATAGCAAGGACCTTGGCAATGACTGGCAGGTATGTGACAACTGTGGGAGAACTGAGAGGAGGAGGTGAAGCCAGAAAGTAAACTGGTGATAGATTGTGACAGTCCTTGAATTCCAACTTAAGGAATTATTCTTTATTCTGATATTAAAAAGGAAGGAGGGCTGTATCAAAAGTTTCTGAGTAATGGGTAACATGACTGCTCTTGTAAAATATTATGGCAGAAATGTGAAAGGAAAGACCAAGGTGAAAGTCAGCTGGAGGGCTGTGGCAATAGTCCATGTGACAGTTAAAAACTAGTCTGGGTGGGCAGCAGTGGAGGTACAGAAGAGGGGATTTGAAGTATATTAGAAAGGTTTAGATTTGCCACCCAGTTAAATTAATAATAATTTAAAAAATAGAGCCAGACGTGGCATAATCCTAGCACTTTGGGAGGTCAAGGCAAGAGGATTGCTTGAGACTAGGAGTTTAAGATCAGCCCGGGCAACATAGCAAGACCCTATCTCAAAAAAGAAAAATTAGCCAGATGTGGTGGCATGCGTGTGTAGTGCCAGTACTTGAGAAGCTGAGATGGGAAGATCACTTGAGCTTAGGTGTTTGAGGCTGCAGTGAACTGTGATTGCACCACTGCACTCTAGCCTTGATGACAGAGCAAAACTCTGTCTCAATATTAATAATGATAATAATAATAATAATGTAATGCCAAAACTGACTTGGATTTCTGACTTGTGTAAGTGGATGAGTGGTGACAATAACCAAGTGCAACAGATTCAAGCCAAGTGGACAATGTACCCATCTAAGATGTTTTTATAGGTAAATGTAGTCTCTAAAAGTTTGAGAAGAGGAAGGTTAGCCATTATGCAATAAGGGCAGAATTTATAATGAAAGCAGTTCTCAGACCAAATTTTGCCACATATTTAGACATTTGTGAAATATTTTTTAAGTGGGCATAAAACAGTGCCACAACCTGTGTTATAACCTTGTTGACATCTCATTTCTCTTTCCTTTTAAGTAACTGACCCAAACTTACTTGAAAGGTTAATTTGAGACTGGCAGAGCAATATTTTAGAGGAATTCTGTCACCTTTTTCATAATAATTAGGAATCTCGGATCCCTGATTCAGTGGCTGTACCCAGAGGGCCCTCTAGGGATCAAGTCTTGAGTGCCTTTTCTAAGAGAAGGGCTGTAGAGCTTGCTAGAATTCTTATTCTCAGTTTATGCAAGGATGAGAAATATTATTCGAGTATTCTCAAATCTTGAATGTCACTAATTTCACCAGAATATGTTGTTCCTGACATTCATTATGCTACATAGCAACATCATATCAGAGATCAACAGAGTGGAAACATTGTAGACAGTATTTTAGAACATGGCCTTTCAGATATGTTAACTTACTAGCTGACCATCCAAGAAATGAGATTTCCTATGAAGACAACTGAATGTCCTAGAATGTACTTTAAGCAAAAATGCATACATTTATATCACCCTTCTATGGTGAAGTTTTTGAAAGTAAATTTCATATATGGTAACACCAAAATTTGGGATTCAAGAAGAGGAGTGATTTCAAGCAAAGAAGAAGAATTTCCTTACATAAATCCTGACATCCTACAAAAATATACCACTGTACATAATAGGAGGATATTTGACTGTTAAAAATCTCTTTTCAAATTTACTTGTTCTTTGCTTATCTTTGGCACCATGTAAAATCTTCTGTCAATAAAAACATACAGCAGGTCAGGCATGGTGGCTCAAGCCTGTAATTCCAGCACTTTGGGAGACCGAAGCAAGAGGATTGCCTGAGCCCAGGTGTTTGAGACCAGCCTGGGAAACTTGGTGAGACCCTGTCTTTACAATATACCAAAAAATTAGCTGGGTGTGGTAGTGCATGCTGTAGTTCTGGCTACTTGGAAGGCTGAGGGAGAAGGATCACCTGAGCCCAGGTAGACACTGGGGTGGCCGTGAGCATGCCTGGGCGACAGAGTGAGACTCTGGCTCTGGGGAAAAAAAAAATATATATATATATATATGTAGTCAAAAGCAGCTTTCCACTAGCATTTCTTTGTACTTGAGAAAGTTGCTTTTCCAAAGGAGTAAAAAGTCAAGAGTATATGAGAAGAGACTGGTTAAAGAAACAAGATATTCCAACATATATGGATTTTTAAGTGTATTGGTTCTCACAGAATGCTGTAGACAATGGAAGCATGCAATATGTTATGTTTGTAATCAAATTTGATTGAGTGAGATGGAGACATCTTCACCTTGAATGCTATAAGGAATTGCAGAGAAAAATAAATTATGTCTGTAGATCCATGGCAAAGGACCACAATGACAAAAAGACAGAGTGAACCCACCTGCAACAGGAACCTGCCTCTGGTTTCTCCCTGAAATCCATGCCTCCTGCTGTCTACTCACCCTGCTCCTGGCATGAAGTATGGGCGTATAGCACAGGGCAGGGCTGTTACATGAGCTCAGTGCTCTTCTTTGAATCTGGTTTTACTCTTTACTGGCTCTGCATTGTTGTCCAAGTGCCTGAATTTCACTTGGCCTCAGTTTCCTAATCTGTAAGAGGGATGCAAGAATTGTGTCTGTCACAATTAAACAATTAAATGAGCGAATGCATATGAAGTGCTTAACAAAGGGTTGCCACACAGTAAAGTACTCAGTATATGCTGACTGTAATTGCAGTGCAATATTGGGTGAGTCATAACTCTAAATTGTTTTTGCAAGATAACTAACTTCTGCATTTTCTTTTCTTTTTTTTTCCATTGAAAGATCTTACTTGAGAATGATAATGTTTAACATTTGTACCTATTGAGAAACTGCTGACCATTTTTCTTTAAAATAATTGTTTTTACCTTAAAGATGTGGGGTATAATTCAGGATTAGGTATGCAAGAGGTCATCATACAGGTAAAGTTTGGGTCCCCACTTGGCCTGGTTTGAGATCAGGTACCCTTAATGATGTTATGTGCCCCTCTACCCCAGCAGATTCCGGCTACTGTCAATCCCTTTCTTATCGTATTATGGTAAATGTTCAGGGTCTGCATTTTCTTTGTTGGGTGGATTCATCAGTTTACCTTGTACTGGGTGTCCTGCATTCAGGCAAGAGTCAGTTGAGTGGTACAATACTTGTTAGTTATATACAGGTAAGGCTGATTTCCCTCGAGGAACAAAGAGCAGAACATTTGATAGCCTTTCAAGGGAAGTCCCTCTCAACATCTATGTAAAGAAGAGTAAATTGACCTATGGAGCCAAGAAAACTCTGTCACCTTTTTTGAAATTTGATATTATCACAAACTTTGTGATAGTCTCCATGGTTTGAGATTGGTCATTTGGCAGAAAGAAATAACAAGGGCCCCATGAGATGTGTACCATCTGGAAAGGGAGAATCTAGGTTCACCAGGAAGGTTAAAAATGCTTTGGGAGCAGGGATGGTTTCAGTCCATGGTGAGTACAAGGCCAGAGGGTTCTCGGACCTAGTACCCTTCCCATTGTTATACTTTATGCTTTGTGTAAAGAAAGGCCCCACATGTGGAAATAAACTTTAAAAATTGCACTGTGGGAACTCAAGTGTGGGGCACTTCCCTTGGGTGATTCTTTTGAGAGTAATAAGTGGGACATTTCTCTTGAGGATTTTAAGTTCCTAAGGATGTCATCTCAGCAATATGAAACAAACTATGTAACTAAAAGGGACAAATTTCCAACAATAACCAGGTATGGCAACAAAGAAATCAATAGCAATAATAGACTGAGAGTCTTACAATTTCTCTTAGATGTCTGTGGGGTTGAGTGGTCCTGGTGTTAATAGTTGAAATGAGAACACCTCAGGGAGGTGTTACTGAATTCTGATTAATTTGAACAAGTAATTATCAAGATATTAGTTGGGAAAATAAAAGTGATAAAACTATGGATTATGAGTGGCTATCCTATTACTTACATTGAATTCATGAATCCATCCATCTATTTATTCATTCCTTTATTCCTTCATTTATTCACCCATTCGACATGCACCTTTGCAGGTGCTGTTTAAGACAGAGAGCTTTCTAGGGCATGGTTTTTGCTATCAATAGATCAATAATTGTATCAGCCAGACTTGTTTCATGGGACAATGCATGAAAGGATATCATTACATTTAACTTGTTACTATCTTGTCAATAAAACATTTTATATTCAAAAAATTGCTAACCATTGCCTGTGTGTGTGTGTGTGTGTGTGTGTGTGTGTGTACACAAGCATTTGTGTTTACAGATTCTTGGAAGGACAAAGTGCTTATGCCAGTCTTTGTTCTGTTTAGTGTGGTGACTGCTGTTTGTTTGGTGTGGAAGTTTGTTTTGCAAAACAAAATAAAAGCTTCAAAACTCACCAGCACTTTGATAAGAAAATCTCAGAAAGCAAACCCTGGTGGGCATTCCCTTACCTACTAATGGAGATAATTCAATATCAGATTTGGCTTCCATGAAAGTTCTGATTGCCTTTTCTTCTGGTGACAAACATACAGTGACCACACCTGAAGAGGTAGTGACGAAGACAGCTTTTCTTATCACCAAGTAATAATATCCACTGTTGCGTCAACCCTTATAATTCTAGAATAAATGAATTCCCATCTGTCATGGATTATCAGATATTTCTGCATCTGTTCAACAAAGGTAATATTATTAACAGTGCAGTAAAGCTAAGATTAACTTCATCTGTTGAATCCACTATCTTTATTCCTTTGCTAATCTTCTATAGTTTGTACTTTGGTCTCGAGATGGTAGACTAAACATGTTCTTTGGATGCAAGAAGACATCTGATTTAATATTTCTTAATTAATGTTATCTTTTAAAAAGCAACCCAATATCCTTAGAAGGTCTTTGAACACTCAGGCAGAATGAAGAAAAAGCTCACTGCTCTTATTTAAAAATTCCTATTCAGAGCTGCATCTTGCTGAAGTATTCTAACCAGCTGTCAAGCAGGCAGGTCTCCCCATAGCTTCTGGACAGCCCTAAGGCTCACAGAAAGATGGTGGAGAGGGTCAGGTTGACAGATTGTTTTTGCTGTTTTAATGAGCACAAATTAACTGATTTTGCTGAAAAATCTCTCTGGATTATGACAGACAAAACATCTTTTACAGCTTGATATGTTTCTGGTGGGCTGCTCTTGTTTCTTTATGTACATGCTGACAGTCCAGCTTGCCTGCTCTAGTTTGTTCCTAGCTAAAATTTTGCTATAATGACTCAACCTCAGTACTTTTCTGAAAACACCTGATCTTAGAACACAAAGGCAAAGTATGTCATATTTATTTTTCACCTAAGGTGTTTGACGACAGAGGTTGACATTCACTACTGAGTAGTTTTGTCTATTGGTTGTCTAATTCCTCTTTCTTAGTGAATGCTTTCTTGCAAACACTAACATTGATATAATAATCTTCACATTTTATGATCATTCACATTCTTCCATGACCCCTGACCAGTCAACAGTACCACTTACCACAATCCATAAGTTTGTATATATTCTAACTGTGGGTAACTTTTCTTTCCACACAAAGTATATGACCAGATAAACCACCCAAAGCACAGATTCCTGGGGAGAAATGTCTTTTTCTGATGTATTTCAAGGCCATTCTTGAGTGAGCCAAAGTGGCTGTCCAGTTGACATCCACAAACTAAGCCAAGCCATCCATAAATCAAGCTTGAAATTTTTCCTTTCTAGTAGTTGTTTATTTGGGATCTAGCATATTTCTGTAAGTGTGAGTTGAGAGAGGTATACTATATAATAGAGGTAGATACCCTAGGAGTCTGAACTACCTGCTTACACAACTTATTTGTGTTATTTGGTCCTACTTTTGCTTGGTACTGAATATACCATGTCCATCTTACAAAGAATTGTTGCTAGATCTACTCAGCATTGGGACTAAGACTGACAGGACCCAACCCATACAACTGTATGGTCAAGTGATGTGCCATGGTAAGGTTCCCTGTCTCTTTCAGAGGCCAGTACCATGTCAGAAGTTGTTTTACAAAAATCATATCATCCTCTGCTGCACTAGCCTTGCTCCAGAGATCCAGAAACCTGTGTTGTGACCTCCCACTGGGGCGTGGCACATACTCCACTTAGTCTCTTTTTCACCATTCATACCTTCAACATCATCAAATCTAATGATCATCTATGGCCCAAATGGTGACAGAGTTGTTTGGCCTGCATCTTGGACCTGCTGCAGAGTCCTTTTCTGCTCTAAGTTTAACCCCATTTGAGCCTGGAAGCCTTTCCCATTGTCTGGTATATATTCTGAAATAGTATGTCCATATATGGAATGTAGCTCATTAGGCATTTTTTCCCCTTTTTTTTGTAGTATGAGATGCAAGATACACTAATTTGGAGGGGATGTCAGTATATTCCTGATCTGGACCCCTAAAAGTGTTTATGACTGTACCAGATGCCAGAATTTTCTGAGGGCCCATGTCTTACCCTACTGATGTTGAACACATCTATTACCAAGACCTTCTCTATGCTAACTACGTCTTGCTTATTTGCCCCAATAACCAATAACACCATTGATAAAATTGATGAGTGTGAAGTTTTTGATAATGTCTAGATTATCCAGATTTTTTTGGTCTACATTGTGACTGAAGTAGGAGAGATATCCTTAGGTAAAACTATTAATGTACACTTTTGTCTGATCCATGTGAATGTCAATGATTCTCCTTTCTGATGCTCCTGATTCTCCTTTCTGCTTAAGATAGGTAGGAAAAAACATATGTGACAAATCATTGACTGCATACTATGCACCTAAGGACACATTAATCTGCTCTAGCAAAAATACTGAATTTGGCACAGCAGCTGAGATTGAAACTGTAATTTTATTTAATCTGTGGTACTTTATCTCCTCCAAGATCCATTTAGTTTTTGCACAACTCAGGTTGGTGAATTAAACAGAAATATGATAAAGAAGACTACTCCAGTATCTAGAGATCTTCATGAATGATATTAATTTCTACTTCCTCTCTGAGGCAATATTTTTAATTTACTGTCTTGACTGAGCATAGATGGTTAGTTTCAGAGACTTCTACTTGGCCTTCTTCACTATGAAACATCTCACTTTATAGGCCAAAGACACAATGTGGAGATTACGTCACCTGTTAAGTATGTCAATTCCAACTATAGATTCAGAGATGAGAGAAATGAGCACGGGGCTGGTCCATAGATGCAGTGGTCTCACTGCAAACCAGACTTTGGCCAAGACTTGTGCTTGGTACTGAATGGTGCTCTCTAATGTAACAACAGGGTATTAGCCCGAGCGCTCTCTAATGTAACAACAGGGTATTATGTCACTGCTGTGGTTTGAATATGCCCCCAATTTCATGTATTGGAAATTTAATCCCCAAATTTGTTTGTTGAATGGAAGTGTGACTTTTTGAAGGTATTAGGATTAGATAAGGTCATCATGGTGGGGCCCCTATGATGGGACTGATGACTTTATAAAAAGGGAAAGAGAGATCCGGGATGACATACATGGCTTTGCCCTCTCACCATGTGATAATCTCTGTTATGTTATGACAGAGCTAGAAGGCCCTAACTAGACACCGGTGCCATGCACTTAGACTTTCCAACCTCCAGAACTCCATTTGTAAGAAACAAATGTATTCCTTTCTTCCCCCTCTTCCTCTTCCTTCTTTTCTTCTTCCTCATCTTCTTCTTTACAAATTATCCGGTCTCAAATATTATGATACACTAAAACAAACACATTTTGGGTCTCCAGATACCACTGTTAATTCAGACACTTTGCCCAACAGTCTTCAAAATATTTCAATATTCTTCTTTCCCCATTACATACCTAACTTGAGTAAATGGATATAGAGCCATTTAGGGGAGAGACTGGTAGAATCATTTGCATGATGTTTTAGGATTTTCTTCCTGAGTATCTAGTTCTCTCTTTGGTCAATGAGCTCCAGTTCTTAAATTGGCTCAGTGCAGGAAACTAGAAAAGAGTTATGATTTATTAGGGTGACTATGTTTAGCCTTCTGATCTTCTGTACTTAATTTATTTTAATGGGACAGACTGAGTAGTATTCTTGTCAGTTGCCCATTTATTTTGCCCTCAAAGATGCATTTTCTTTATGTTCTGTAGATAAGGATCCACTCTGACTTTGCCAGAAATCATAGTCATCATGACTCTCTGGATTCTGTTGTTTATGCACCACAATTATTTACATGACCTCAATTGTTTTGGAGTCTTATCAACCCCATTTCTGTGGGTCAAGTCTATAACAACCTTTTTTGCCATCAGGTGTAGCCTGCTACACTGCTACACTGAGGGGAGCTACCACTACTCTAGCAAAAATACTGTATGTGGAACAGCAGCTGTGATAGGAGATAGCTATTAGGTTGGGTGTGTGGTTGTCTACTTTTAAGTGAGGATTTTGCCCATCTTATCAGTGCATTCCTTTGTCTTCAGTAAATATTGCATCTTCTGGGCCTTCCTGTGAAGGTTAGCTGTCCAGTGGCTCTTCTGGCCTTGTGTCATAACTTTGTGACAGAATGTGTGTTGCTCCAGGAAGGGTATACCCCTGGCCAAGATGGCTCTCTGCAGCTGAAGCAGCCCCTGAACTAGTTGATAGCTAGAATATGTTCTCTAACATCCTCTGAAACTAGACAGCAAGTGCCTTGTAAGGGATATGGACAGCATATCACATGTCTACCACAAGTCATTAAGAGGATTTTTATTGGTATTGTTGCTCTTTTGTAAGAACTCTCTGCAAAACTTTATTTTTTAAAGAAGGGAGTGGATCATAGCTAGAACTGAGATACTATGCCTTTCTACTTTTATATATTATCTTTGATTATAAACCCAGATATGTCTACCTCTTTATTTCTCTATCCTTGGGCTTAGGTTAACTTTTTGAAGAACAGTATATTTAACTTCACTATATGAATTGAAATCTTTGCAGGTAATCTTCATCCTTATGAAGACCTGGGTTACTAGAACCTTTTCTGGGGTCCTTCAACTGGATGGTCCAAACCACATATGTCCCCACTTCCATGCTGCCTATAGTGAGCTCACGAAATAAGAATCCTTGAAAATAGTTTGGTGTGTTATCTTCACACAAGCAGATGGTGAGAAATATTATTCAACTGTGAAGAGGGAACCAAAAGATACAAAGCTGAAACTGATTTAATCATTTTATTTTCTTGTTGCATCTTGAAATCCCTTGTCAGAGTGAAGTATTTTTAGTATATTCTATCTAATGATATCATTTCCTGTTTACAACTCTTCAGTGGTTTCCCATAATCCTCAGAAGAAAGTACATAGTCCTCAATGTGGACAGAGAGACCCAAGCATGATGTAAACCCTGCTCGCTTCTCCCATCTCAGCATATCATGAAAATTATTATAAATAGACAAAGTATAGTTGTATATATTTATGAAGTACAAAGTGATGCTATAATTTGTAATACAATGTGGGATAATTACATCAAATTATCTATCAACATATCTGTCGCCAAATATTTATCATCTATTCTGAGAGAGGTGCTAGATGTATGAGTGAGCTTTACAAAGGACTAGAGGGAATGATATAACTTAAACATTTGACTATACAAATAATTATTTAACTATAGCTATAAAAAGCACTGCCCACTTACCCATTACTTTTTTGTTTTTTGAAGGCAGCCCATGAGAAAAGCAAATGTAGTTTTTCCTGCCTTAGCAAAACATTATTCTTTGGCATTATTTCAGTTGATTTTTTGCACAGGAGCATTCTTGCATCTATAGATTCAGTTTTGTTCAGTCACTGAGTGACTCCTGCCAACATCCAGCAGAGTCCCAGGAGTCCTGCCCCCAGCAGTGAGAGCAGTTATCAGGAGCCAGCTCCTCCTGTGTGGGGGTAGGGTGAGTATTTGAGGTGTTACTTCCCCCCCATATGGTGTATCTGGTGGGTAGGACTAGAATACAGTCTGGTGTTTTGTCTGCAGTTCAGTTCTACTGGTATCTTGCCTATGAACCAGACACCATTTGACTGGAAGTCAAGTGACTGGTCAATCACAAGATGCAAACTGGTCAATCCCTCAGCTTGGGCTGTCTGTGTGTCACCCCTTGGCCTCTCCCAAGAATGCTTCATGCTTCAAACTGGGCATGTTTCTTTGGAACCATAACATCACCTTGACAGCTTCTGCAGTGTCTGCTGCCATACTAAATCCTCTGCACTGGATCCCTTGCTTCAAGAACTTCTGCCTTCTTTGACAGCCACTCTCCAACTCTTTCATGTGGATGAACGCTGCTGAGGATTTGGGCCCTTGGCACTAGCTCCTGTTTTCTTCAATGTCCAGATTTACTACTTAGTTTTTGGGGCTTGGATTATGACACATATTTAAGTCCTTAGGGCAAAAATATATTCTGCTTTGTCCTTCAGAAAGGGCAACAGAAAATGGGGCTTGGGTGGGTGGAGTAGAAAATCCGTTTACATTCATTGCTTTGAGGTAAGAGGTGACTGAGATAAAATGCCAAGCAGGCAGAAAGAGAGAACATGAGACATGTCTTCTCTAATGTTTTGTCCTCCCCTGTCATTGTCATTGTGCAGGATCCTGGCTGGCAAGGCTGCCTGGGATGGATACTCACACTTAGACCCCATACTATTGATTCCCTTAGGGCTGTGTGCCAGGTTTCTCTTCCAGCCCATACAAAACTAATCAAATTAATGGATGCTGCTGCTGGTTCTCATCAAATGCCATTAAAATATAACTCTTTCATGAATAATTCTAAACATTGACTCAAAGCAATTGATTACAAAAACCATGTATTTCAAATGGGAGGAATAATTGATGTTTCAACATGTAAATAAGCTTCTAGGGAATTCTGAGATACCAGTTTTAAGAGTACAGTTATAATCACAGTTCATTTGAGTTTTAGAGCTTCTGACTTGTGTTTACTTTCCAATTTTGCCTCTCAGAGTACAACATGTAAAAGCCTGCAGACCTGTTTCATCAGCTCAATTTCACTCTGTCGAGACCTGCCTGTGAACTCACTAAGTGCTTTAAGTATGCACTCAGGGCTATGAACTATGGACAACGTTGTAGAATGGAGATAGTATATTTCCTTTCTTCTAGAAGACTGGCATTTCAGGATACACAGTCAGTCATCATTTAACTGCCTCCTCAGTCAATCACAGCCAACTCACCCATGCAAACCTGCAGTAGAAGTAACTGAAGAGTAAGGTGAGGATGTAGCATCCTTGTCTCTGAGATTAGACTAGTGGACTTCCAGCTGTCTCCGCTGATTGGTTGCTATTTGTTTTAACTGGTTTGGCTCTCAATTCCTACTTTGAGCTGCCCCTACTTGATAAAGAGTTTTGTATACATTTTTTCTGGCTCAACCATGATATTTCCTTTTAATTGGTTTTTTAAAATTGACTATCCTTACCTCTCATTACCCAAATTGAATCTAAGAAATGATACTGCTTCTCATTTGATTGAAAAGATTTGTCTGGAAGAGTCTATTCCCTTCCATGTCCCATGGAGAGGGTCGGATAATTTGAGAATATTATGCCACATCCATGAGTTCATTCTAAGCACATTATTTCATTTAATATACAATATCCATTCAAATTTTATTGAGTTAGAATCTATGATAAAAGATAATTAAATATATAATTTATCCCCCTACCCTGGCTTGTCATTATAGGCAGGTCCAAAGAGTTTGTAATCTAATAGGAGAAACAGACATAGAAACATACAGTAGAAGAAGGTGCTAAAGCTACTATAATAGATAAAATTAGGTCATATGGGAAAACAATGGATGGGACAGTCAATTTTACTTTGGAAAATGAAGGAAGACAACAAATGAAAGAACACTTGGGTTGGTCCATGGTGGAAGGGGATTCCAAAGAGAAGACCCTGAGTAAAACAGAGGTGACAGGGACAGGGGCTCAATAGGAAAGCTGTCAGAGGTTCATCATGACTGGATGAATAGGACTCACTGGACAAGGGAGAGAAAACCAGAAAAAATACACAGAGTGCTGAGTGCCAGATAGGAATCTTCATTTTATTAGTGATTCTCAAATTGATGTTTGTAAGAGGATCACATATGCAACTTTAAAAACTCAGCTTAACTTCAACTCCACCTCAAGTCTATTGAATTGGAACCTCCAAGAGTGAGACATGGCTGGGAATACTTTGTGAATTATCCTCTGACCAGAAATCTCCCAAACTTGTTCCCTGGCTTTTGTCAGCATAGAACTGAACAGCATTCCCTAGCATCCCTTGAAGTTAGGCAGTGCCTGTAATTGAGTTCTGGCCAATAGATGACAAGATGTGATATATGTCTGTTCCTGAAAGCTCCTACAGGACCCTCTTCACCTGCCCTGCTTCCTCCCCAGCCAGCTGACTACAAAGAAGACACTAGAACATTAAGAAACCACTTGTTGGAATATGTCTAATTCCCTGAGTCACTGCATGGAAAGCTACTCAGTGAACAACCAATTCAACTACAACATAAGCAGGAAATGGATTTTTATAGTGTGAAGCCACTGGGATTTTGGAGTTATACAGAATACTATCAAAAACTGCTAGGCAACAATTGGTCACTGAAAGAGTAAGGTGATACAATCAGGTTTACAATTTAGAAAGATTTTTCACGTGGAAGTGTGGATAATAGATAGCACTGGATAAAGTGAGAATCAGGAAGACCAATTAAGATCAATTGCAGTTATCTTAGGAAGAGATGAGATCTCTGCATGGCATTGTGAAAATGACAGAGGGTAGAAGGACAATTATGGGAGACAAAAGTAAATAAAATTGATTCACTTAGGAGATCATCTGGATATGTAAATGACAGAGTCTCTGAGTTTTCCAGCATATTTGAAGCTCTAAATATTGCTCCTCAAATTCAAACACATTATAATTTGTTTAAAGTTAATTTTATAGTAATTTCATCATTATCAAATCTGCATGGTAATTGTTAGACTTGTCTTTCCTGATTTGGCCAGCACTCTTCCTCTTGTCTTACACATTTTTTTTTTTGCAGTCAAGAGAAACTATTTTAAAATGCAGATCTTTTCTACTATGCTTAGGTTGAAGTCAACTGGACTACCCAGATAAAATGATATATTCAGAGCACATAAGTCTATACAGTGAATGAAAAACCATGATACTGTTTTAGAATGTTATTCTACAAAGCATCATTGCTTGGCTGGAGTGTTGCTTTGATTCTATGCTGGAGTGATGCCCTGACTCAGAAGTGGCTGCCTCGCTGCATCCAAATACAGCGGGACAATCCTAAAGCACAGGGGCTCAGGTGCATGTCTCCATTCTCTTTAAATGCTGAAGATACAAGTATTTTTACTTCAAGATTTATGAAAGGTAGTGGATTACTGTCAAGATGAGAATGTCCTGATAAGAGAAGCTCGTAAAGCCATCATAAAAGGAAGGAACTAATTTAGAACTCTAGAGTCTAGGAAAGCTTGAGGAATACTTTTGGTTCAGCAGCTCCGAGGGATTATGACCATTGATTTTAGACAATATAGCCACTTGCTTTAAACTAAGGGATCTGAGCATCTGTGGGAAGTGAAAAGGGATTATACTGAAGCTTGTGGAGTTCAAAACAAGCAACAGAGACAGAAAATTGGGAGCAAATGGCCTAACCATGTTTAATGGCATCGTCAACTGGGAACAAGTTGAGGGACCTCTGTCGACAGCCAGGCACTGGAGGGGACTGGAGTCTGCACCTGTCATGTCCAACACATGTCTGCATGACTTGCTGCATCTCACTGCATGCCTCATATACACAGTCTTATTTGGTTTTCTTCAAAACACTGTGAAGCATTCCAATTTTGGGGATGACAATAAGGATCCTTGTGTACGAACGGCACATCTCCATGGCCAGTGCTTGATCCCTTGATAAGGATGTTATTAAAAGAATACATTTTGTGCCATCACTTTAAATTATTTGTGATTTCTAGAGTCCATATTCAAATCATGCTTCTTAGAACTGGCCATCAGCTAATTTTTTTTTTCTTATTTGAATATTCGTCATTTCCTGCTCTTCCTCTGATTTTCTCCTGGAGGTATAATCAGAACATGCAGAGTTCCAGCACCCCTCTTCCTTCCAAGAAAATTGAAATTGTAAAAGAAACTAATTTCAATGCTAGAAATTGTTTTGGGACAAATTTGTGTTGTGGTTTTGTAAACATAGCTTAGATTAAAATATCTGGCAATGAACAGACTCCTTCCACCATTTAATTTGACCTTACCTGTTTGAATCATACGCTGTAACTTGTAAATTGCATCCAGGCAGCTGTTCGAAATTAATATTTAACTTATGTTTTTGAGAGGTAAGAATTGCTAAAAGTCAAGTATCCTATGGCTTTATAACTGTTCCCCGGTTTATCATCGCCGAAGATTCTATTTGACACATTTATTCTAGTTTTAATGGATGTTTGTAATGGAAAATCAGAAGGTTTGGAAGTCAGACAAACCTGTGTTCAAATCTTAACTCTGCATTTGGTTAGTTTCGTGACCTTGGACAAGGCAATAAACTCCTCTGAGCCTCAGGTTTATCATCTGTGTAGTGAAATTCATTATACTTACCCTCAATGGTTAATATGAGTATAAAATGAGATAATTTATTTTCATATAAAATGCTCAAAATGGTAGTATTATTAATATGAAGATTGAGGAAAGATCTGAAAAAGGTAAAAAAATTATGAGAGCAAAAGACATCTATAAATTGGTTTTCTTAACTGTAATTCTCAACTATAAATTATAGTGTCCCTTCTCAATTATGGAAGTCCTTAAAAGGACTAGTAGTACAGTTATTTGGTGTTAAAACATTTAAGACCTTATGAAAATTCATGTTGGAGGACAGAGGTAAGAAATAAACTTGTAAAGTATATTCTGTGCTTTATATTCACTGAAATAAAATAAATGATAAATCACACTAAGTTAAAATATTATCAGTGATATTTTACACATGTTAAATTAGTTATACTTTTGAGTTTTGTCTTTATCCTCTCATGTTGCCCCTTCTCTCCATCCCTATCTCTGTAGTTTGTTTCACAGGTAACATTTCTCCTCCCCCAGGTCTCCCCGTGCTCCCTGGGGAATAGAGTAATGTCAATGCTTAAATGTTTATGAAACCAGCCAAACACCAACTAACCAACCAACCAACCAAGCTTTCATGGTAATACCCCCAGCTATGGTGAACAATTTTTTTTTTGAGTTGGAGTTTCACTCTGTTGCCCAGACTGGAGTGCAGTGGCATGCTCATGGCCACCCAGTGTCGACCTGCTGGGCTCAGGCAATCCTTCCACCTCAGCCTTTCAAGTAGCTGGAACTACAGGTGTGTGCTACCACACCCAACTCATTTTTTGATTTATTGTAGAGACGAGGTCTCGCCAAGTTGCCCAGGCTGTTCTTGAACCTGTGGGCTCAGGCAATCTCCTACCTCAGCCGGGATTACAGGCTTGAGCCACCATGCCTGGCCGAACATATCTTTTTGAGTGTACTACCAAGCATACAAGAGTATTGGACTCATGAGAACTGTATGTTGAAGTTGCTTTTACAGAGGCTCTGATCCCCTCTCTGTAGTGTTAAAGTCTGTTCACAGTAAAATTGCTGTTTTTGTTTCTAAGATTTCATCACAGCAACCTACACTTGTTCACCATCTGCTTAACCTTCTCTTTTCATTATAAATATCCATCTCTTTTTCTAGTTATCTTCCACAAGAGTGACTTGCGAGTTATATATACTGCATCTAAACTTTACTAGTTTTTCAAATAAGACAGTTTTAGACTTGTCTAAATGAAAGTAAGCCAGACAGTTCTGAGCTTGGTTCTCTTATATAGAATGACTCCCATTAATTACAACCCTATACACACAAACATGTTTAAAAGTCCAAGTAGGGATGCATGAGAAAAATGCCAGTTTATCTGCTGAAAAACAAATTGGGTTGCTCTTGTCCTCTTAAAGGTATGGCTGGCTAACAGGTCAGAGTTGGGTTCTAAGGGACAAAGTTAGAAGAAAGCAGGCCAGATAGAGAAGGGATCCAAGTCACAGACTCAGAGGGGAGAGCCAATGTAAGCACAATGCCTAGCTTGTAATTGCATAACCCAGAGTTTAAATACAAAATAGCCACTAGTTGTGAGTGAGGACAAATAGCTTATAAGTGATTGTAGGGAACTGAGGTCTTGACTGAAAGTCAGAGAATCCAATTGGCATCATGAACTATCTGTTGTAAGGGCAGCTAAAAGGGATTTATTAGCATTATCTTTTTCATGTGTCATGTTGAGTTGTGTTGGTGACCCATAGGCCAGCCAAATAATGTAACACAGGGTTCCCCAACCCCTGGGCTGTGGACCTTCACTGGTCCGTGGACTGTTAAGAACTGGCCGCACAGCAGGAGGTGAGCAGTGGGCCAACAGAGCTCTGTTTGTTGTCAGCAATGGCATTAGATTCTCATAGGAGCACGAACCCTATTGTGAACTGAGCATGCAAGGAGTCTAGGCTGAGCACTCTTTATGAGAATCAAATGCCTGATGATTCCCCTCCTCCCAACCCCATCTGTGAAAATACTATTTTCTACGGAACCAGTGATAAATGCCAAAAAGGTTGGAGACCATTGATGTAATGGAATGCCTTATGGAGCCTAGTGGTGAGATACAGTGTATTGACTCCAACCTTCAATCCGAGTATCTATGTTGGACTTCTTTCTATTGCACTGTTAGCCAGGAATGCAGTGCTTTGCTGTGAAGTCTGATGCTATACAAATAAAATATTTTTGTACCTGGTTGACGCTTAGGCAAATGGAGAAGAAATGATTCATAACATTTTAAAATAGGATTCACTGATGATCTTAGATGTGCTAAAAAGAATAAGGTAATGTAAGTAGAAAAATGGATAACTATAATTTTAAAATGCAGGCGGGCATGTGGTGATAAGATTTATGTCTAAGTATATATTATCAGGCATAAATTCATAATGTTTACTTAATTTTCCATTTAAAGTACTAATGAAGCACTCTATAAATGCAGGATATTAAAATTGTATCAAATTAGTGCAAATTCTGCACTGTGTGGAAGAAAATACCATAATTACTGAACAGTAGAAATATAATTGTTTATAGTCTTTACGCATCAGTGCAATTAAAACATCACATTTGTTAAGCTTTCTTTAAAATCTGTGGTTAGTGATTTTTAAAAATCCTTTTTAAACTTCAATTTCAGAGTTTGCTACACATTTTTAAAAAATATCCTTAATAGTTTAAACGTTTTGGTATTCAAAGGCTCTGTAAAGTCATAGTCTATTGGTATATGACTCAGGATGCAAGACTAAACATGAATGGATTTGATTTTGACTTTGATTTTATTTCATTTTAGTATCTTTACTTGGTATAAATGAAATAACCAAAAGAGATAGCAAAAGAAAGGAGACCCATGTGAAAAAAAAAGAAAAAAGAAGAAAGGTCACTATCAGTATATACAATTGAATAATGGAAGCCTTAGAAGGTTGAAATCTTATTTGACTATTAAAATGTTGTCCCTGGCAACTATTCCATTTGGTACTAAAGTTATAGAAACCTTAAATATGTATTTTCATATCAGTTGATAGTTTCTCCAGCTAATCCCTAGAAATATACATGCATGGTTCTCTAGATTATTTCTCTTACTTCTGCTAATTAGATTCTCTCATTAAAACATTTTCCTCTTAATACCCACATAAAAATACTCAAGTATTATTTTTATAAGGAATACATATTGCTAATAAACACCTACCTTTTAAATCAACTTCTTTCTTTATTCTACGAGACAACGGCTTTCAGAATAAATAAAAAATATGGTGCCAGGTGGTAATATTTACTTGTCCCATAGCTAAAAGTTGAATGTTCTAGACCAAGAAAATTTATAATGGCCTACTGTCAGGGATAGTTGCCACATAGGGATAACATGGTAAGTTTCTTTGGATAGTATGATCCATGAGTTACTATAGTGAGTTTGATCTCTGCATTTTTAAGTGTCAGAGATGTTTATGATTCTAAGTAGCACCACGTATGGCTATAAAGGTAAAAGAAACAGCAAGGGCATGGTTCCAACTGCTTAGTAAACAATTGTAGAAAGATGTTTATTAAAGCTGGCTCTCAAGTGACAGATAAATGCATAGTTCTATTATGCATACTAAATTCAGCATGCTGCAAGCTTAAAAGCAGATAGATCAAAACAAGAGAGATTTTTAAAAATCATGAAGACAAAATGCAACTATGCCAGTATGTGACAGGGAAATAATTTTGCCTTAAAAGTGATCTCGTCTCACCCCCTCAAGAAATGTAACCACAATACATGGAACAAAATTAAAAGCAAGTTGGCAGTGTTCCATTTCTTAACTTGCATGGCATCAAGTTTTAAAAACCCCATGTAAAAAGACTCTTCTTAAGCTATACAATTGAATCCCCTAAACAAAAAATACACATAATTATTGATGTATAACTCTTATTTATTAATGCACAATGTTTAGTTCTTGAAAAACAAAAACCAAAAACAGACACACAAAACATGACACTAAACAGATTCTTTCATGCATGGCTTTTTCTACTTGGCAAGGTTCCACTGTATGATTTTTAGAGGAGTTCCCTTGCTTAGGACTGGCATATGTTTTTCAATTTTCACTGTCCAGAGCCATATTTGCAGAAAGATGTACAAATATTGTAAATGGTGGGCTGTGCAGCTCTCACATGATTAAAACTTCAGTTCCTTGGTTGCTTCGGGCTTTGTGTAAATGTCAATAAATTTGAGAGTTCACCCAATTGCGCCTCTTAACCTTTGTTCCCAAAGGTGAAGGGCAGGATTTTTAATCAAGTAGCAATTTATCTTTAATTAGGAAAACATAATTAGGTATTATCCCCTAATTGCAGTTACCGGTGGGAGAAAGTCACATTTCATGAGTAGTGACCCATGTTGGGTTATAGTTCTCCTATTACTGAGTTTTGCATCTGTATTTGTATTTGGCAGGCAGCCAATAAAAATTAAAAGGTAATCACCATGTTTCTCTGCAGTCCAGCTGTCAAAGTCATCAACTCTGCTGCTGAGTAAGAGATACTTCCTGAGTCATATCTTAGCTTAGCTATATCGGTTTCCTGTTCAGACATCAAGTGTAGATCAAAATAATTGTATATAAAACCCCATGTGAAATAGGTTAGAGAACTGTTCCACACTTCATTTCTGGTACAGTTAAAAACAGTTTAATGTCTCAAGGCACCACTATGGTTGAACATCAGATACATGGGTAATCAGCTAATCTTCTACTATGCTGTAAAGTCAGTAAATAGCTTGTGCAATTGTGAAAAGCAATCTCTAGAGGACTGTTAAATACACAGTAGGCACGTGTATTATAATACAAATAGAAAACAATGAGTCCTAGAAAAAGCATGTTGAGCACCGTTGTGGCATTGTTTGTATTTCTTTACCTAACACTACGTAAACCTTACAATTACAAAAGGAAAGACTAACTTTTTAAAGTTACACTCAAGGTTGCTTTTTGTGCTATCTCCAATACGTGAGTCTAGTTCGTAGGTGTACTTTTAGAAGTTGTTGGGTCTTGATCAGCTTCTGTTGCACTGGTAGATTCATTCAAGTGCGAGCTCAAGTTCTCTGAGGTTAAGTGGGAAGACTTATAGACAATTTCATTGAAGTCGGACCTGATGCAAACCAAAGGAGGGTCATTCAAAGGGTCTTCCACTGAGGCTTGGGTGTTTTCTCTAGTGATTCCCATGTCTTTGCTATGTTCTGATGGGGATTTTCTTTTCATGCGAGTATAAGTTTTGTCTTGATTTTCCATGCCTTGCTCATTTTTCAAAAACCGTCCAAAGAACCAAATGAAGAATCCAAACCACACAAAGGCTATCAGGCTTGGAACAAAGGCCAGACACTTGACATCAAGGCTAGCCCCTATGAACCTGCTGTGTAAGAACATGTCTCCCTCAACATATGTTTTATTAGTCCAAGGGTTAGTGTGATTGGACCTCCATTCCCAGGATAGCTTGGTTCTGTTCAAATCCTTTAAACTTTCCGAGTCTTTCACTGTATATATCTTCTGCCCTGGGCCAATATACTGCCCATATTCATGAGGTTTATAAAATATTTGGTTCTTCCACATATTAAGATCCAATATCAAGACGAGAAAGATAATTCCATAGTTAAACCATTTGCCTGTATTAAAAGAGAAATACTGCATTAATCAAAGGGACATAAAATTGCAATAAGGTTTTCTCTAGTAAAATAAAGATAATGGTATAATAGTATAAATTCTTAATGTTTTAGACCTGTTCACAATTAATTTTTGAGAGTGCTATGCTGCCATTAAGTGAATTGACAAAGGGAATTTGCTAAATAGATTCTGGTCTTATGAAAACACAACTATACGTCCCCAAACCAATAATTTATGGTAGTTACACTAACAAGATTAAGTCTCCTTGTTTTACAGGCACTACAGATATACTCAAATTTGGTTCTATGTAGGTTATTCTCCAGAACATTTCAATTAAGGTTAAAAAACAAAGTCTAATGAATTTCTTAGGAAAGTTCAATGTATGACTGAACATCTCTTACAGTTTCATAATTATGTCTGAGCAAGAAATAAATCATTTTGCAATGCAAGCACAGCAGTGTATCAACTGAATTCATATTGCTATTTGTAGGTGACCTGTTGATTAAACCATTAGCTGATGTGATTCAGATCAATAATCCTTGAGCATTCATTTCAAGACTTTAAAAATAATTGCATCAAATTCTTATTGAACAAAATGCATTTATGAGACATATGAATATAACCAAAGCTAATGAACTGTTTTAAAAAACATGATTTGGTGAGATTGCAGCTACTATGATTACTTTGTAGTATGTATGTATGTATGCATTATTATTTTTAGAAGTCAAAGTTCCACTCTGTTGCCCAGGCTGAGTGAAGTGACACAGTCATGGCTCATTACAGTCTCAAACTCCTGGGTTCAAGTGATTCTCCCACCACAGTTCACCAGAGCTGTGAGCCATCACGCCTGGTCATGATCATTTCTTTATTTTCATGAGAAAGTACAACTTGCTTTTAAGATAATCCGCCTAAACTATATGAAGGGAAATTATAACTCTGCCTGTCCTAGCATAGTTAAACTATACAGAATTCATGTTTCTAATGGAAACTCTTGCCTGAATTTTTTTTTTTTTGCATACTCAAATTAGACAGTAACCTGGAACATTGGAACATTGAGAACATTGTTTCCAGATGTGATAAAATATTTATTGCATCTGGCACTGATGAGTTCTAACCACTTCTGAGATCTTCATACTAAAGATCAGTCATAATAGACTCTGTGT
This sequence comes from Carlito syrichta, assembly GCF_000164805.1. Taxonomy (NCBI): domain Eukaryota; kingdom Metazoa; phylum Chordata; class Mammalia; order Primates; family Tarsiidae; genus Carlito; species Carlito syrichta. The sequence goes on along the minus strand of NW_007260198.1, from coordinate 642,154 downwards.
GGCATACATTAATAGATGCCAAAGACACATATTTGTGCCTTCCAGAACTGAATTCATCATCTTGTTCAAGAAACTGAACAGAGGTATCAACAGATAATAAGAAGTCACTTTTGAGAGGTGCAAGATGAGTGATACAAATCATAAATGCTGTAGGTGTTGAGCAAATGGAATAAAAACGGAGGGATAATTTTTGCAGAAAGGAGCAATTCTGGAGAAAGGAGCAATTCATGCAGTACTCGAAAAAAAAAGGCAGAACAAAATAGTTTGGAAAATTTTGTGTTTCCTTTAGTTTATGCTTTAATTATGTGACAGATGAATTGCATACAGAAAAAGATCAGATGATGTGGAAGAGAGAGGCTGAAGGGAAAGAGAAGGAAAAGAATGAAGACTAGTATAGAAAAAGCAAGACAGTAGAGGGATAGATAAGATACAGAAGAAATGAAAAGTTCAGATATTCTCATCTGTTATCAAGAAGACACAAATTTTCAGTTTCCATGACAGAAAGCCAATTGAAAGAGGGGCTTTGGGCTCTTCCCTGTTGTAGGAGCTTCATACTTATTGTCTTGCTGTGAACAACATGTATCACAAAGCCAGACAAGATGGTGGGGAAAGAAGTTCTTTACCTTGCATGACAGACTGCCACTTCTTGACTCCCAAAAGGTACCATGGAGAAATGTGCAACCCTCCTTAGGTCTTATTTAAAAAAAAAAAACAAACTCATAAATAGGGCAACCTCTCAAAAAGGGTTCCTGTTTCTAGGGTAACAGGATATCAGAAATTGAAGATAGCAACTTTACAGAAGCAGAAAGGGGAAAGAAGAATACTCAACAGAGCTTAGAAAGGTGCTCTTTTGGTCACAAGAACATGCTCAGTGAATGTTAATAGACAAAAAAAGAAAGAAAGAAAGAAAGAAAGAAAGAAAGAAAGAAAGAAAGAAAGAAAGAAAGAAAGAAAGAAAGAAAGAAAGAAAGAAAAACAGGAAAATCACAAAATATTAGTGAAAGTGAATAGACACTGACAAAACTAAGAAAGGACACTGAGGGCAGGATAATATTTTTTACATTCTTTGAAATTATTTTTCTATCAGCTGAACAGTTCTGGGTAAGTTTGACCACTACACGATCATGCCCAGGAATCACTTTATGCTATTTTTCAGGTGGCCTGAAGTCTGAATATTTAGATGGGGTGGAGGAGGAGCAAATTAAAACTGTGTTGCCTAATATCAGTTAATGGATGCCATCTCCTACCAATCTGTGAGAGACCATAGTGAAAGCTGCTTGTTTGACATGGGCAGATGAGATCTCATCCTAAAATTAAACATAAATCATATGACCTTGGGTAACCTGCTTAACCTATCTAGATCACAATTGTTTATTTTCAAATTGAGAAAACTGGACTAGATGCCACTTAGTCCCATAATTCTACTCCTTTCCCCAAATTCTTCTACTAATTAGCTGTGTGTAGAATCCAACTTTTTATTCTGTGAAATGGAGAATAGTACCAGGTTAACTACCGCAAAGACTTAATTGTGAGGATAAAATAAGATATTTAATTTGAAAGTTCTCTGAAATATATTAAGCTTACCAAAAATGTAGGGTGGTATTATTTTTCCCATTTCTTTTCTCTAAGTTTTCAATCCAGATAATATAGCATCTTGGTGATGGAATAGAGGGAGAGAGAAGGGCATGTGAGGCTTGTAACATATCCTACAGGTGATCACATTTTTCTGTTTGGATAAAACAGTAGGAATTACTGAGTACTGACATCAATAGGAAGATACCATGGGACCAGTTGCTCAAATAAAATATTATTTCATATATATATTTATATGAAAATAAGCTTTGACTCAGCATATTTAACATATTAAAAATGCTTAGCAATAGGTAGTTGTACAAGCAATAGCTTGTAGTAGAATGGACCTTGAGAAAAAGTCTTTTGTATGCATGACTGTTGAGGTTAAAGAACAGGGTATAGTGTCTCTACCTCTCCCACAGTAGAGGCCATGCAGGGGTGAGGACAAGCAGAGGGGAGAGAAATACAATAAGGCAGGCTGCCTATGGACATCACATTTTCTTTTTCCTTCTCTCCCGTGAATGTAGCAGTGTCCTTCACCTACTCAACCAAAATTTGAAGCTGCTGAAAAGTTTGAAAAAAATGGCCCTTTTTATTACTTTTGTTTGTCTGTGGCCACCTGACATGATCTCCAGTTCATTATCTGTTTGTACAGAGAAAGGATGTTCACCTTTTTTATCATCCATTCTTTCATTTTCACACACAGTGTGTTGTTACCTTGGTAATGCATTCTCCTTTATAAAAAAAATTCCTTTTGCCCTATGAGATGTGATAAACTGAAAGGCAAAGTCAGATAGGGCAATTCAACCTATGTGTTTTTGTCTATAAAGTGAGGGAGTTGAGCTAGATAATCTTTAAGATTTCTTCCCAGCTCTAAAAGTCTCTTTGATGCGTCTGTGAAATAAACATGGCCTAAACCTCAATGTTTTATGATGGGTCAGAAAATCTCAACATTAGAGCAAAGAAGATAGAATATATAATTTTCAGAAGAAGAAAGGTTTCCTTTAAAAAATTGTGTATTCTGAGAAACACTGTTTACCATAAAAAATAAATTTGAGTCCCTGAAATGACCCACACAGAAAGGATATAAGACAAAAAAGAACAGAATAGGAAGTGTTTCTATAGCCATTTCCCCAAATGCGTTGTTATGAATGTACAATCAACAGTAACAAGAGGTTTGGGATTTCAGCATTAATCACATCAGAGCTTTTGCATTTTTTCCTGTTGTTTCAACTGCATAGCATAATGTAAATCAGCAAGGAGGTAGGGTAAGGATCCATACATTATTTCTATCAATCTCCTTGTTGAAATACCTCAGTGTCTCCTTTAATGAGAAATCCCTGCATGGTGTTGGTGGGATTACCCCTTTTTTGTTTTTGTGTTTTTAATGAATCTTAGTGATTATAAAAAATTATATTATAATGGAAATTTTATCTTTTTACTTTGTGGGAATTTACAAAATCCAGGGATAGTTAATTTTTAAAAGGATTCTTCATTAAATATCACCCTCACTTAACATAGAAAATGACAACAATTTGGGAGAAAATGGTATTTTTCCAACTAAGGAAATAGACTAAAAACTGCTAATATTTCCACCATATAATAACCTCTCATGATTCAAAAATGAAATTAGATATTTAATCTTTTACTCAGCAGAGTTGCCAGTTAGCATTGTGGTTAAGCTGTGCTCTGGGCACCTCTATACCAAGTGGGTATCAGTACTTGGCCAGACTTTGGCATCCAGCACTGGTGCATGAAACACTCATGTTCCACAAAGTCATTAAGTATTCATCATGGAAGAGGATGAGACCAGAGCCTTGAAGAAGACGAACTTTGGATAAATAAAATAAATACGCAATTTGCTGTATCAGTCTTCTTGGCCGTATTCAAAGTCCTCTCTTTCCAGACATGAGCAGTGAAAACAGGTCTCACTGGGTTAGCATCTCTTCATGTCCCTCCCTAGGTAATTTAGGGATATCTAGAAACCACACTGAGTGCTTGGGTCATGGGGAGACCACTGAGTGACTTGAAGATATTTACTTACTAATTCATGAATTAGTGATAATTATTTGAGTAAGAAAAATACCTTCTTAAGACTTAAAATAAATTAATACGGCTTCTCAAAGTGCCTCCCCTGTCATTGTTACTTCTTAAGTGGGAGACTTTTCCTTTAGGAAGTAACCCATTCAGTTGTACTGAATTAGATGACCATTAGACTCTGACTTTCTTGAGATTGGGAACTATGTCATGTTCATTTCTGTGTTTTCTAGATCCTAGCTTAGTTTTTGGCACATTAACTCAGAATAATGTCTCTTAACCAACTTGTAAACCCCGAGATGTGCCCAGAAAAATACAAAGAGAGAAGTGTCAGTGTTTCAAATCAAGTGCCCATGTCACAGTTATCTGATGAATTCCAGGATATTGCTAAAATTGAATATAATCTGAATAATTGGAAAAAGTAAAATATTCATCTCTCAAAGATTATGATTAATTATATATTTCAAGTCCTTCTTCTGATTGTAAAGACAATTCCTGAAGGGCATGTGAGTTTTATTACAAAAATGCTCCTATATGCATAAATGTGGTAGGGCAGTGTGGGTAGGACAGACTAGCTCAAGGTCAGCAAGGACAGGCAGGACATGGGGCAAAACAACCATGACCCTAAAGAAGATGAATTTCAGACAAATAAAAGGAATTGCTTTTTTATCTAGAAGTAAACATAGTTAACTTTTAGAGCTGTACAAATGCATTGAAAATGGAAATTGCTTCAGGAGAGGTTTTGAAAATTTTACTACTGAGAGAATAGCAAGAGGTCTTTGTATACTTTGGATAAATTCATGATCTTTGGGGACTGTCATTGTATATAGGATGCATCATGTTTCCCTATAACAAGTCCCTTGCTAATTTTGTCAGACAGAATATTCTGCTGGAGGGACCACTAGCCTTCCCCTCCCCAGCCCTTCTCATGGCCTGACTCATACAGGAGAGCTCTTTAAAAAAAATAATCTCCAGGAACTCATTTGCCAGAAATCATGCTCCTATGGAAATAGAACAAAGGGTTTTTATTCATTATTTTCCTTGCCGTTGTAAGGCACCTGTGCCCTCACGCCACCAGGAAACTGAAATCGAACACAGACACTACACTGGCTTGTTTACTTCTGCATTTTCCATTTTTGCCGACAGGGTTCCCATGGGCATCATCGTGCCAGCAGTGTGAATTCTCTTCTCAAGGCTGCACGGCCCTTCCTTCTGGCCTTTCGCCCAACCCCCTCCTCGTTTACTCAGATGATGGCCACCAATGGGACACTTCCTTTGTCTGGCTAGGATGACAGATGGCAGAGCTTCCACTGGGATTGGCATTAATAGGACTCAGAGGAGCTTCCGAGACCAAATTGAGAGGCCATTCCTCTCTCGCCTCCAGAGACTTAGCACATCACATTTTGAATCCATCTATGCACTCACCTTATAGATAAAGGGGAAGAGGGCGGAGGAGATCATTACACAGTCACTTTTAGCATTTGCATTCAGGAGAACAATGGATTTGGGCTAAAAGTACCAAAGTGACTTACTCATTCACCATTTATCCCCTTTCTTACTGAAGTCAAAATTCCAAGAAAAAATATAATTCAAAAACACCCTTGGATAGAGATGATTTATTTTTATAAGCTGTAGCCCAGCTTATAAAATGAAAGCTCATACATACTGCAGCAAACCATCTGTCAAGGGGGATCCAGATGAGCTAAACAGATGCAACAATTCAAGTTATTTCTGACATGCATAAATAAAACTAGCTTGGAATCAGGATTAAAAAATATTCAAATCCTAAATGCTTTTAAAATGTCAATGGGAACTCATCAGTGCCAGATAACTATCTACATAGAGAGTACTTCATGGGGAGAAAAGATTTTTACATTCTTAGCTTTAGCTTTCTTCCTCTCTGAAGACTTGGGACAGTAGATAACAGTGGAGAACTCAGGATAGTGGATAATGGCAAGACAGTGCTCTCTCAGGCTACCCAATATTTTTGAATTAAATAGGAAACACAAACTCTGCTCAGATGAAAGGAAAAACTTTGAGTAAAAGAAGTAGCAAAAGCGTATTGAATGCTTACTTCATGGCAGGCAGTGCTGCAAGTGCCTTTCACATATTAATTATTTTAATTCTCCCAACAAGCCTAAAGTACTATTATTATGTCCTTTTAAAAAATGAGAAATTGAGTGTCTGCCAGGTTAAGAAACTTGATAAGGGCCACACCACCAGTAAACAGCAGAGCTAGAGCCCATGCACCAAACCTTTATGCGCCATTGCTTCAGCGTGCACTAAATGCTTGTTCTAGATCACAGGAACATGGTAGTTGCGGACCAAAGTGGAGTGACGCAAACAAGGCTTATAAAGCAACAGAGGGAGCCATCTGAGGGTCTGCAGGGTCCCTTCCTCTCCCTGGTTCCAGCTACCTCTGTTGTCATCTAGACCAGCACTTTTGTGGTCTATTTTGGGATTTTCTCTGTTAGCCCAGCTCTGAACTTTCCAGGTCCTGTTACGACTCTACCATGAACCTTACTCAAAGGTCACCCTGATTCTACGGAATTTGCATTCTGCACCTTGGCTTTGGATTTTAACAGTTGCATATGAAAATAGAATAAAGCTGAGATGAGAACTATGACTGCAGGAATGCCTCTCAGCAGCGGTGTTTCCCAAAGAGTGGTCCTCTGGCCACCTGCACAGGTATTGCTTGCAGTTCTTGGGAGAAGGGTAGGTTCCTGGCTCTGCCCCATACCTCAGGCATCAGATTCTGGGTGTGTGGCTGATGGATCTTTTTAACACTCTCTCTGGGTGATTCTAACACATGCTAACATTTGAAATCTACTGGAGGATCTAGAGGGTTTTATGTTTAATAACTCCAGTGGTGATACTATATTTGCTTATCAAGGGATGCACTGAAGTCTCTGCCAAAAAAAAAAGAAGTGGAACTCGGAAGAACTGATCAACTAATTAGCACCTGCAGTTCTTGTAGAGACGTGTAGGTCAATAACTATTGAGAAAATTAAAACGCAACATGAAGCACAGCTTTGTTTTTTTGTTTTTGTTTTGTTTTTGCAAATTTTGCCTAGATTCCCCCAGAAACAATTGTCTTATAAGTGTAGTCAGATAAGAGAAAAGGCCCATCATGGGAGACTACATCTGATTCCAGAGTAGCCTCCATAATCTCTTCAGCTGATTAACAGAATAGGAAGTAAAAGAAACAGACCCGAGAGGAGAAAACTTCATATTTCTTCAACCTCCAAACTTATAGCCATTTTCCCAGGAATTTTTATCACGGATATGTGGATGCAAGTGAACAAACTGAATTGATTACAAATTGGATTTAGTTTGTTTATGGTAGAGCCCTTCACCCCAAAACCCTCACCTGCCTAATTTTATTTGGAATTTAAACTCCAGAATCCTCAAAGGCCTTTTCAGCAGGTCCAGGTACCCAATGGTTTGCATGGTCCATTTTTGAGGAGACATTCTGATCTCATCTTTGGTTTCTCAGTCAAAAAGGAGCTGTCCCCAATTATCAACATCACCTGGGGGAGATTTCCCAAAGTCCCATTTGCTGCCCTTGCCCAGACCTACTGGGTCAGAACCATTATTGATGAAGACCCAAAATCCGCATGTTTCTAAAGTTCCCTGATAATTTGGCAATAGGCATAATTTGACAAATACTGCACCAAAGCTTTAATTATAATATATTCCCACCTTCTGGCAAACCTTATTAATGTGTAGTCTCAATTACAAAAACATAAGAAGTCTTTTCTCTGTTTACAATTTCAGAAAATAATATCAGTGGGACAAAGACTTTGTTCAAACGGAAGCCATGTATCTGCTTCTCTCTAAATGCACAATAGGCTTCACCTCAAAGGTAATGACACTGAAGACTCAGAGATTCCAAATGCATGTCCCCTTCAAAGGCACTGAATATAATTTTTAGGTATAAATTTATATTCATCTTCTTAAATAGGGCATTTCCATATTGTATAAACACTGGGCACCAAAAACCCTTTATCTGTGCCATCTATAAATGACAGTGTATATGACAAGGCCATTCAAGATAGCCCTAAATTAATCTTTTTAACAATTTGATATTCTTTTCTTACTAACAGGTTCTCCATTTTTGTTTTTGTTTTTTTAACCAGATGCTCTGCACTTTAGCAGTATATTTTTGACAGGCATTCTAATACTCAGTCAGAGACAATATTAGTGCGATGATAGCCAGGGACAAGAGCTGGTAGCAAGAACAGATGGTCTAAGCAAAAGTTCACCCAAAGGGATGTGATGATGCCATGTGTGTGATAGCTGTTTTAGAAGTCCAAAAGGGTAGTGTGATGCAGAGATTAAGTGGGGACTCTGAAACCACACTATGTGACCTGAACTCAAATTGATTGATTTACTCAGTGAATTTAATAGATGGGCCTCATTCATTTTTGAATAGGAAAGGAGACCTGCTGCATCTTCCCTATTCATGAGCTTATTCTCCAATTTAGGAAGGTCGCCTCACACTCAAAGCAAAAAACAGCCTCCTAGCTGGGAAGTAAAGGTTTTTTGCAGTACTCAGATGTTAATGTTTTCTGTGTTCAGGCTATTTTTACTCGGCAGCACAGACGGTAGTGTAAGCACAGATTTCTTCAGCAGTTTTTATTATAGCAGGTGTGGGATCCTAGGCCATTGTCCTTAAAGCAGACACACATTTATTACCTGTATTTGAACAGTTTTGGAACTAATGCCATCCTTTATCTGTGATCATTCAGTTGTCTGCTTCTTGTTATAAAGGAAAAAAATGCATAAAACGTAACTCCAGGAAGCCTTTTTATAGATAAGAATGACTGAGATGTCATGAAAGAAGATAATAATAAATCATATTTTAGCCATTTCAAAAGCAGGAAATATTGTAACATAAAGTGATCTGGAGATCCACAAGAGAATCACTTGAGAAAAAACCTGAGCTTTGCCACAGAAGTAGGTTTTAGGAAGTCAAATGAGAAGTGGCCTAACTCCCTAAAGGCATATGTTCTGATTGGAGCTTGAGGATACCATTGTTTTGATCTCAGCAACAAATGAAGAGCAAAAGCCTAAAGAGTATTAATGTTGAAAAGGGATACTGAGCTGTGTGTTGTGAAAGAGAAACTCACCCAATGAACATAATCAAGGTAAAGTAGTATACAGAGTAAGATAGAAACAATCACCCACACCAAAGATGTCTTACCCCTTTAATAACTTTATACTAGAATATTAGTTCTCGCACCATAAATAGCTGCCCAACCGAGGACCACATTTCCCTGCTCTCCCTGACCCTACAAGGGCTATCTAATAGTTATCACCAGCAGAATGTGAGGGGAGGTGACATATTTCTCTCCCAGATCAAGGAGGTTGAGAAGCAGATAAGCTTTCTTAATAATTTCCCATTCTCTTTAGTCCCATCTGCCTGCCGGATACTAATGCTAAAATGGTCAGAGCCACAGGTAGCGTAGGTTCTAAAAAACAGTATGAAGTCCCCAGCCAAACTGGAACCTTGCACTGTTAAGTGAATTAGAAATAAAGTTCTGTTTATGCCTCTCAAATATTATGGCTTGCTTTTTTTTTATATCAGCTAGCATTACTCTAATATATGAAGACAATTTAATTGTGTTGAAAGCTTTAACATACCTGTTATATGAATACGATATTCCTCTTTGAAGATCTTCTGGAAGAAAGGAATCTTGAACTGCATGTGATTAGTGTGCAACCCAGGGAGATTTACATCAACATCCCCCATGAAATGTGGGAATTCCCAGTCCTGTCAGGGAAAATCAAATAAAAACATATTTGTGATTTGTTTTGTTCCTAAGCAGCAAAACATCAAAAATTGACTTTTTATAAGCACTTATTTTAAAATCATTTAAATGCAGCCAGCTGTTGGATGTATCCATTTCATTCTGTGATGGTTATTTTATGTACATTAGGTAGCAGTATGCATTCAAAATCAAAATTAAGTCGTAACTTATATCCTCAGATTTTCTCTTTAATGTGGTAATAAGAAACCAATACAGAATTGATTTGCATCTACACGTTTATCTCTTTCATGCTAGAGAACTGAACTTAAATTTTTATAAGGAGGAAGTGATCCGTATTTAATAAATATGGAAGAGTTTTGTTACATTTTGTTTTGCTATTTTTAAAAATATGAAACTTACAATAGCATGGTTTGTACTAGATGACAAAGTAAAGAGAATCGGATTCACTTAACCAAGTTCTTTCATTCATATCAGGGAACTTTTATTAATCATCTCTGCTGGTAACAGTCTAGAATGTAAAAATGCAAGGACTTCTGTCCTGCTCTCTTGCAATTCAGTATCATAAGAGACAAACAATGGAATACTTGACATGGTAGCATGGGATCAACAGTGAATTAATTCCCAAGTTATCAATAGTTATTTCCTTGTTGTCAAGGCAAAGTTGGGTCAGAAGACTGTCCCTCAGAAGAAAGGGAAACAGATGCAAATGAGGATATTTTTAGGTGTCTCACTCTCTTGGTTTTTAGATAAAAACCAAATTAAAGTTTATAAATAGCCTGGGAAGAAAGAATACACTAAATTTTAAGAAACATTTGAGATACACCCACAGGCATTAATATACACATTTCTACTTTATAATTAATCACCACTATATAATTAGTCTGTTCAGTTAGTTATTATTATCATTATTATTTTGAGTCAGGGTCTCACTCTATCACCCAGGCTGGAATGCAGTGGCACAATCACAGCTCACTGCAGTCCCAATCTCCTGGGCTCAGGCAATCCTTCTACTTTAGACTCCAGTGTAGCTGGTGCATGCTACGGCACTGGCTATTTTTTTTTATTTTTGTAGAGATGGGGGTCTTGCTATGTTGCCCACACTGGTCTTGAACTCCTGGCCTCAAGTGATCCTGCCATCTCAGCCTCCCTTAGTGTTGGGGTTACAAGTATGAGCCACCGTGGTCAGTCAGTATTTTTTAAGAACTTGAATAGAGTCATGAACAAAATATTAATTTAAGATTTTAATTAATTATCTCAATATAAACAGTTAAATGTATTCAAGACTTCTATATCTCTGATAGAGATGTGTTAGCAATATAGTGCCTGAACTTTTTAGGGGTTTCCATGTCCATCCCATTCCCCTCTTTGCCAGGAATTCTGATTAAAGGAGAATAGGACTTGAGGAGGAATACCTGAGTGGCAATAACCAGGAAAGCTTTCAATGTCTATGAGTTTCCTAATCTGTGGGTCATTTTAAGCTGCTAAAAAAAAGTAAATATACAAGAAGAAAAATGGAATGATGCAATATCCTTGAGTGTGTGAATCTCTTGCTGGTCTCACCTCCTTTTGTCTTTCAGACAATCAGCAGCAAATAGACATGAAATTTGTAAAGTTCATAAAACTAAAAGTACTAGAGCTGAATGAATTTGGAACATTTTGATCTAAAATATTAGTAGAAAATGAATTAGGTAATAACACCTCTGAATTATTGCTGAGGTTAAAGTCCATTTGCCATTTATTATTATTTTTCCACTAATGCCATCTTTGTTCTTTCTATATTACTTGGAAGACTCTTGCTTGCAAAGAGGAATAACAATGAATTTAGTCTTGTGCTAAAATATAACTGATGAAAAATTATTCTTGGCAAAGAAAATGATCGATAACCAGAGTATCTTCCACTTGCCCTGGATAAATGACAAAAAAGCATTATCAATAGAGCAATTCTCTTTTTGTTTCTTGGTTTAAGGTAGGGAATACTTCTTGGTAGTAATTGGGCAAATGTATTCAGAATTGGCTTATTTTTTTAAAGAAAGACATTTTTTTGAATGTTCCTAATTAACTTTTTCTTCCATGAAACTACAGTTTTCTACTGAGTATAAAATAGGTTTTAGTTTGAAGTGATCTCTAAAGGTTTCTTATAGACTACAATCAAAATCTCATTCACCATAATATAGTTCCTCAATTATTTCCCACCTGTACTTGGAGAAAGAAAGATGAGTTAAGGAAATGATGAATAAAGGAAAGAGGAATAAGGAAAAGTGTCGTCTTTATCTGGAAGATGACTTTATTTTACTTTACTTTTTTTTTTTTTTTTTAATAAAAGGGACCAGGAAGGGAAGCTGGGGTTTGGAGGTGAAGTGTGGAATAGCTGGTGCCATGTAAGAAATGTTTAAAAAGAGGATAAATAAAAGAGACATTGTTCATCTATAAAGTCTCTCAGATCCATCTGATTTTATTCTTTATAATCACAACACTGTGTTTTTCTGAACCACTTTTACTTAATCTCTGAACTCCCTGTCTCCATTCTGTCTACTACTCTGACTTTTGTACTTTGATTCCTACTTTACACACTTCTTCAGACTCGTTATTTTATTTTTTATTTTTTGAGTTGGGTCACTCTGTTACTCAGGCTGGAATACAGTGGCACCATCATGGTTCACTGCAGCCTCGACCTTCTGGGCTCAGGCGATCCTTCTGCCTCAACCTCCTGAGTTTTTAATCCATTATCTCAATATAAACAGTTAAGGCATGTGCCACCATGCCCAGTTATTTATTTCTTAAAATTTTTCTTTCTCCATGAAACAAATGCCCCAGGAATAGTTGGCTTCTAACAAGACTGTGATGAGGGGGGAGATCTGACTAACAGGCAATTGATGGAAATTTCCCTGGCCATTATAACTAAGTATGTATAGCCAGTTTTACACACAGATTGTATATAAGTGCTAAGAGAATCATGATTTTCCTTCTTCATAAATATAGAAGATATATTTTGAACATAAAATAAAAATGTTGAATTAAAGAATAATAGGTAAAATCGACTACAAAGCCCAGTGGCCTCAAGGTCTGGCTATGTCGCCTAGGCTGGTCTTGAACTCCTGAGCTCAAGCAACCCTCTCACCTCAGCCTCTCAAAGTGATGGGATTACAGGCATGAGTCACTACAGTTGGCCAAGACTCCTTATTTTTGAGTTAGTGCAAATTCTGTCCTAACTTGACTTGGAATGGAACAGTGATAATGATAATTGCTACCATCTTGCAGGACACTTGGGGCTCATCTTAATGGGAAATGGACATCCAAGGCTGGTAAAACCTCAAGTATTTATTTAAAGGAGGTAGAAAAATGAGAGAGGATGGTATTCTACATCTTTTTAGGTCTCAGTCTCTTCATCTACAAATTGGTGTTAAATATATCAGCCTCACAGACCTCTTGGGAGGATGAGATAATACCTGACAGCAATTAGCATACTGCTGGAGACAGAGGGAAGAGACAACATTCCTGAATGGCCAACAAGAACGGTGTCTTTCCCAGGATGATTCCCGGGTCAAGTTTATCCTGAGACTGAAGTAGAGGAAGCAGAAAGGTCTGTTTTCAGGAGGGTCACACATTGGTTGCTTCAAGGTCTAGATGAAAAAGGAAGAAGGCAGTTTTCTCCCTTCTGCCCTCATCCATTTCACAGCACTGGCCCCTTGAAACTCCTGACTGAGACTTGGGTCATAGCAGTGTTCTCCTGGAGGGAACCCAGAGCAAAGCTGTAGAGAGGGACACCTCCATCAGAGATATGGCAGTGGCCTCAAGAGGAAGAATAGGAGCTTACTGGTTTCTTGTGCAACATACATACCATGATGACCTCTAGAAATAACTGTGGGAGACTTTAACAGAACAAGGGCGACGCTGCTACTATGCAGGTAAGATGGTGAATCAGCAACATGTGCAACCAAAAACCTAGGAAACCTATGGATATTGGGTTATTATAAATTATTGAGCACTCGCAATGTTCTATTAATAGTATCATCCTGGCTATATATTCACTATATTTATTACGTGCAAGATCTTGAAAGTTTGCTATTGTTAACCTATTTTTTCAGCTTCATTGAGGGATAAGTGACAAGTTAAAATTATATATATTAAAGGGCACAATGTGATGTTTCAATATATGTATACATTAGGAAATGATCACCACAATCAAACTAATTAAAATACCCACTTACAGATAAGAAAATGTATCTTAGAGAAGTTAAGTCACTTGGTCAAAGCGACATAGGTGCCATGCAGCAGAGTCCAGGTTTTATCTGACTTCAAAGCACACATACTTTTTGCCAGTCCACACTATCTCTAACCATGAGAAGTGATATCACTTCTTGTTCTTAATTTACAACTGGAATTATCATTCCTTGCTCTATCTGTTCTAATTGAGAGTCACTGATGGCAGTCATCACCAAAAGCCAATTCCATGACTGGCTTTACACTCTTCTTCTTTTTTTCCTCCCTTTTCTTTTCCTGCAGGGCTGTCATTTGATTTATCCAACCCCACTGTGAACAAAGAAGACCAACTTTAACACTTTCTCCATGAAACAAATGCCCCAGGAATAGTTGGCTTCTAACAAGACTGTGATGAGGGGGGAGATCTGACTAATGGGCAATTGATGGAAAACACTAAGTTTCTCTTGACATTATAACTAAGTACGTATAGCCAATTTTACACACAGATTGTATATAAGTGCTAAGAGAGTCATGATTTTCCTTCATAAATGTAGAATATTTATTTTGAATGTAAAATAAAAATGTTGAATTAAGGAATAATAGGCAAAATGTGCTCGACTACAAAGCCCAGAGTAGACAGGCTGATCCTGGGACTGCACATTATGAAATGGTCATTTATTTTATTCTTCGATAAAGGTTATCAGAGTTTAGAAATTCAAAGCTTTCCTACTGTTCTCTGCTATTAAATCTAATAATAACTGCAGAGGTCTATCAGATTTGTGGTTCAGTGATGTGAGAATTATTTAGGCACATGAGATTATGCTATCCCAGTTTTCCATCAGTTCATAGTGATGTACACAATATGAACAGTTTACCAACTTTGCATCTTGCATCATGTATGAGAAACAGTTAATTTTTATTCAGATGGACATATTTCCCATACAAAAATACATTTGCTGTGTCAGGATATGTAGCTGATCTTACTTCTCACATATATGGTTTACTTCTGCCTATAGCAATAAAAATCATTTACTGATCCCTATTATTCATGGGTCACATGAAGACAGAATTTCAGGACAATGTTAAATAAATAGGCAAGATAGTTTCAGGATGTCCTAGATTCATCATTTCCCAACATTTTCTCATTGAGATTCATGCCTCAGGACCAAGGGAAAGAACTTGGTACTATTCAGAGGAACTCAAGTTTGAAAACGACAGTTTTGAATACCTTGACTGGCATTCAATTTTCCAAATCAAATGAAGAGACTTTATTTCTATTTAGAGAAGTTTTCAAGGATGAAAATGTAATGACACTGATTATTCTACCCTGAAAAACTAAAGCCATAGTATCAGAACAAAAGTTGTATTTTCTGGACTAAAGATGAGCCATTTTGTTTTTAAGGAAATCAAGAGATAGACTATAATAGATTTTACTGAAAGTTGGTAACCATTTAGAATAGAATTGACAACAGACTCTTAAATACATATAACACTCTTTTGATGTAACAATTTACATATCTCCTCTTTGTGGGCATTAGACTATCAAGCTTCAAATGATTTCAAAATCAACTTTACATATATATCTATCTATCTATATATATATCTTCCTTTCTTTGTTAATCTCTATTCTTCCATATTCCATAACTGAATGCAGATCTGTGAATATAAGAACATCATTCTACCAAAAATTTACCCAGTTGTAAAGTGTCCTTAGCTTTGCAATGTTTAGCAGTGTCCTAGCAACCAGATTTTAGATAACAGTGAGCAGTGGTGGCCTGAAAAATTGTACTCCTACTTTGGGTGATATTTTTGTTTTTTATTAAGAAACTCAAGTGCCTCATTTCTTTCAGCAATCCTGTGCTTCTTCTAATTGGCAGAGTTGCCTTAACATCACTTGGCTGAATAAATCCTTGGAAACCTTGACATTGAATAGATTTTGTTTATTTATTTGTTTATTGCCTGTCTGCCCCACTGGAATGCAAGCTCCAGGGAGCTTGGAGGAATTTTTTTTTTTTTCTGTTTCGCTCACTGCTGTATTCTCGATAGCTGAAATAATGCTCAGTTTATAGTAAGAACTCAAATATTTGTTGAATTGAATGGAACATACTGAAAGTTAAAGATATACAACAATCCCTTTTTGGTTTCATGTAAATGGAGACACAGATGAATTTAGATAAACAGAAACAACACAATAAATACTTGATTTTGTAAATAAATATTACACATCAACCTAGGATTAGTTATTATGAAAATATTGGTTTTTTAATATTTTCCCCCATAAATTAGGAATACAGGAATCATGGAAGATAATGCAAAGATTGAGTCATTTGCCAAAGATCACAGAGGAAAGACGTGGATAATTAGAGAAAGAGGTGGAAGTCAAACATAACTATTATGAGATGAGGCAGTAAATGTTTGGAGAGCTGGTTAAAAATGCCTGATGGGGTGATCCAAGGCTACCTGTTTAGCTCAAATGTAAATGCAAGGAAGGTCATGAGACGTCCAACCAAGTCAGAGGACAAGGAAAGAAAATACAAACCAACATGTGATTTTAAGCTACAGACTAAGAGCAACTATTTGTAAATCATATATATGATAATGGGTTTGTATTCAGAACATATAAACCACTCTCAAAACTCAATAATAAGAAAACAAACAACTTAATAAATAAAGTGAGCAAAAGATTTTTACAGATACTTCTCCAAAAGATATATGGATGGCAAATAAGAACGTGAAAAAATGTTCAACATCACTAGCTATTTGGGAAATGCAAATCAAAACCACAATAAAATACGACTTTATACCTTTAAAAATGGTTAAAAGTAAGAATGCTGACCATCCCAAGAGTTGGTGAGGTTGTGGAGGCATTGGAATTTACTTCTTAGATGTCCTTTGACAACCACCCTTTTGTCGTATGTTGCATTCTCATTTTCTCTTAATATTCACTGTTTTTTTGTCCTCCAAGGGTAAATGAATTTTCTCTCTGGAGTTTTCTCTCAGGAGGCATATATGCTATTTAAAAGATTTAAAACCTTTGGGGAAAATTTTGGTTGAAGCAGGCTGTTTTCAACAAGCACTGTAGTAGACAGACCTCATTCATCACCAAAACAAATCCAAGTCAAACTGTAAACGCTTACTTGAAATGTTTTTTAAAACTTGGATCTTTTAAGTGTTTTGTACATTCTAAAATATAAATGAACAGTCATCATTTTTGTTGCCCAAATAATTTCTCCTAAGTGTCTACCTTGTAGTATTCTTTAATGTCTTTTTTCATCAACAATTTTTTGCTTGCAAAGGCCAATATGAATTTTCCTGAATAATTCTGAAGCCAACATATGTCAATGAGATATTAGTTTAGTGCCTATAGCAAAAGCAAATAAGTCAACGCTCAGAATTGTCCTGAAGAGTTAGTATAGTCTGTTACCTTACCTTGAGGCTTTGGCAAGATACCAGTGGGTTTTTAAAAACAAGCCTCTTTACATCTAGACACCTTGAAAGTATCATTCCTTTAAGTGCCAAGAGGGAACATCGTCTGATAAAATGCACTGGGCTTCATTTACAGATTTCCTGCCCTGGCAGACTGAAGTGACGAAAGACAAAAATAGAAGTCAGTCCCATGAGGGTTTACAACTAATAGAAATGTATCATGCGGTATCTAGAAATAATGGAAAATCAATACCCCTCACTAGGGCAATACACTTTACCAGTACACAGGGAAAGAGTGTTTAACATCTTAAAGAGTCCTAAAAGGAGGGAGGGTGCAAACAACTGACCATGAAGAGTTGCTGTTAACTAAACTAAACTCAGTGCAAAGTCTAAAGAAACACACTCAATGAGAGTTCATTCTGGATAGTCTTCTATCAGTTACCAAACAACTCAACTTACTTAGTATTTCTTAAGAAGAATAAATGTTAGTTCTATAAACTGGCATATTTTTTACTCAAATGAGAACTCCTCTAACAAGGAAAGAATGAAATGTCTTGGAAGAAAGTTATTAGACAACACACTTCAGTGTTTTTGTTCAGACTCTGGCTGCAGTTCAATAGCACATAGCCTGGACTTATTCAATGCTTTATTGTACTTGCACATTTGGTACAAAATGTCACTGCTCCAGTATCTGTTCTGGCTCCCCACATGCTGCCAGCTATAGTCACATTCAATTGTCTGAATGACTAATTTCTTCTATGGGCTACATAGGAAAATTAATTGCATACTGTCAAGAGTAGATATTATTATCCTTGGTAAAATTTTTATTTAATATTGAGGTCATTTTCTTCTCTATGAAATATAATGATAGTAGAGATCATTGGGGAAATGTTATTCAGTATAAAAATATTTACCTTACAAATAATGAAGAGAGTATGAAGCTGATCTAAATAACAGAGGTAGTAGAGGTAAATGACCTTCAGAGTTCTTCGCCATAGTTTCATTTCTATGTTTACATTATTTTCAGGACTGTCTTATGGAGCATATATTCTAGTTGGAGAGACAGATCAGTCAATTGTTAAATAGCAATCTAATATGATGTCAAGTAGTGATAAGTGCTCTGAAGGACATAAACAAAGAGGGGATGGAGAGTTGTGAGATGGGCATGGGTGCTATTTTGATTATTCGAAAGAAAACTCCTCTGAGGTGACCTCTGTGGGAAGGACTGATTTAAATGAAAGAGCAAGCCCTGCAAAGCTCTGATGGAAGATCATATTGGCTAAAGGGAGGAGCGAGTGTAAAGGCCCTGAAGAGGAAGAGGAAGTTAGACGGCTGTATTTAAGAAACAGCAAGGTCACCGTGGTTATGACAGTGTAACTGGTGTGAACAGTGGTAAGTTGACTGTAGGAGAAATAGAGACCGATGAGAAAACTGTTGCAGTTGTTTAAATGGGACACGATGGTGGCAAACAAGAGTGGTCAGGTGATCAGATCAAGATGTATTTTGATGGTATCACCAACTGAATCTCTGAATGACTAGAGCAACTGGTAAATGGCAACAGCATTTGCTGAGAAAGGAGAAATTGGGGAACCGATATACTTGCAGAAGATAGGGAAATGGGTAAGAAATCCAGAGAGTTACTTAAAATGTGCTAATATGGAAAAGCTTACTGGACGTTCAAGTGGAAGTATTATGTAGGCACTCGGGAAGCTTGCGGGAGAGGTCAAGGCTGGAGATACAGGTGTGGAGTCACTGGTATATCTATTGATCTAAGATCATAGAATCAGATAAAATTATTTAGAAAGGGAGTATAGGAAACCAAGAGAAGAGATCCAGGGACTGAGCACCGAGACACTCCTATGTATAGAAGTTGGAAGAAAAGCCAGTAGAGAAAACTTATAGAATGGAAAATAGAGAATGTGGTGTCTTAGAAGTCAGGCAAAAAAAACACAAAAACTGTTTCAGTAAGGAAGGAGCGACCATCTGGGTCAAATGCAGCCTGAGGTTTTAGTAAAAGACTGAATATTAACCATAAGATTTGGCAATATGGGGGTTGTTGACCTTGATAAGACCTCTGAGCTCCTGAAGAAGCTAACACTGGGGACAAAAGTCTGATTGGAGCTGGTTCATGAGAAAACAGGAGGTGAAAAGTAGACTATGATTAGGTTAGTTTCAAATATTTTTGTTAGCATAAAATAAATTAGATATTGGTAGAATAGGGAATTCTGTGATACAGGATTTTTTTTTTTTTAATTTCAGTAGTTTTTGCAACGATGAAATGTTAAAGCTGATATGCACCAGTTATTGGTTATTTACAGTTGGTGGCCATTCTGATTGGGAAATGTCTTATGGGTCAGTATTACTGCTATACCAGTAGTTAAATTTTCTGACTATCACTCTTGGTGAAGTCAAGATGGCTGTCCTTCTAAAACAAACAAATAAACAAACAAAAAAACTGGGTAAGTTCACTGTGTCTTGAATGCAGCAGGCTTTTAGAAACAATAGGTTGGATCCTCACTCTCTGTACTCAGTGTGATTTCTTTCTGTTTTCATCTGTTTTAGTAAAGACTTCAGGTTCTGAAACAACCACAGAGCCACTATCTCTGACCTCTGTGGACCACCCAGTTATAATATGTAACAGAAAGTAAAGCCTTTAGAGCAATGGATTTGAACTGCTAGACTTTCCATGCCTTTCTTCAATGAGTGTTAGGTCAAGAGTATTCATCCTCTGAGCTCTAGAGAAAAATTATCTTCCCTTATGTAAGAGAGCAAAGACTAGGGGAAAAAGATATATTGGAGCAGGTTAGAGGGATGGAAAGAATAAAATACATTTTGTTGTCTGAGAATTATACCCTCAGAGAATTGAAAAATTTTCTGTAACTCTTGTTAGTCCAGAGGTCAGGGGCCAAGAAAAGTCTAAAACACATTGCTTTCCTTGTTGGACGCCTATGAGAGATAGATTTTATCATCCTTAGGGTCCTTTTGGAAAACAAGTCTAATGCTAGGCTAAAGACCCTTACATGCTTGTTAGCAGTTACCTATCTTTATACTGACACAATCCATTCAAAGCCTGAGGTGGCTGCAGCGAGTTTGGTTTATAGATTCCACATAGCACAAATAGAGTAAATGTGAAGTTTACATTTCTTTCAGAAGTTCCCAGTGATATACTCAAGTCTCCCATCCAATAGTATCACACTATTATTAAACTAATTCAATACCTACCAGATGCAAATCATCTATTCTCAAAGAATATCAAACAACATTAATAAATTTTTTTATACAGACAATGGGGTTGCAGAAATCCTCCCATATCACCTAAATGGTTACTGGTAGAGAAGAGACCAGATAAAATTTAACAATAGCCCCTGAACTATATTCCACTATATTTCCCTTGACATTGCTGAAGACTCTTCAAGAAAATCCTATTTAGGAGATAGACTGTATTTTCAGATTCTATTCAGACAAGCAAACAAACATTTGCCATGAATTTGCTCTGTACCAGGCATTTGATATACTTAATCTACTTCAAACCACATGGAAATATATATGGTAGAGCAAATATGAGTTTATTCCCTCATTTTACATGGGAATAAACTGAGGCACAGAGAGTAGTTTGCTGACCATCAGTACCAAAAGAATGTGTACTCAGGTCAGTTTGATTGAAAATACTTTTTGGTTTGCCATATGAATCATTTTTATGACTTTTTATTCCCAATCAGGCTTTAAGTTGCAATTTTCTACTCACCTTCATGCCAGTTGTCAGGCTAATATTCTTTTTTTGATGCTAAATTATATGTGTACTAAAATATTTCCCTTCAGTGGTATGTTACAGTTCATCTTGAAATAATATTTTTCTCAGAAGTATTTTGCTATCTGGAGAACATAGGGAGGGAATTCTGTCTAACTTTCATTGCAAGGTGAAGGAATGGCAACGGTCCTGTTTATCCTACAAGTCATTGACAAAGCCTACAAAATATGCAGGCTGAGATGAGCATTTAACTCTAGATGGTTTATGGCCATCTCAGAATTTTTACTGCCAATGCATAGACTTGGCTTTAAAATTAGAATATTTCTAGCAATGAATACGATCTCCCTAACTTCTTTGCACTTCAGTTTTCTCACTTGAGGATATTTTTCATCATGCTTAGGCACTCTGATGGCAGATTCCTGTATCATTGCATGGGAAAACAGGAGGCTTTGGAGATGATTTAGTGCCCACCAGTGATGGCTATCAAACTTTGCAACTTGCTAAAAAGACAACTTTTGTGTTTTTTGGGGACTCGTATGATGTTAAGATTTGTGCTCCTAGCATACTGTATGATTGCTTATGTCATTTAAATGGTAAAACTTTTATATTATGTACATGACTTTAAGGCAGAGCAAACACACAAGAAGATCTAAACGGGTAACATTTTTTTAAACAGAAATCTAATAAACTATTTTATCTTAAGTCTTCCTTGTTCTGTATATTGATAGAGTGTTTAAGTTATTGTGTTACAAGGAGCCCCTGACTTCAAGAATTAATTTATCTTGCTCATAATTATGATCAGAAGATGATACAATGTCTATTAATATTAAATTATGGATTATTCTATTCAATGTCCTTGTTTATATTTGATCTTAAAAAGAATTATCAGTGCAACTAATATTAAAATCTACATCTGCAATGTAATGAATTTGAAGATTCATATAATATCTCTGTGCAGTATATCATATTTCTAGTGAAATGTGTCATATTTAGAACTATTACAAATAGTATCCTTAGGTATATTTGGAAACAAAGTAGAAATGTACTTTGGGGAAGTGGTGAAAATTATCAGCAAACAATTTTATGCTACCATAGGATAATATCTCATAACATTTTTATTCATAAAAACTGGTAAGCCTATATGGTTCTGAAAATTGACTTTTAATGCAGAGAAAAGTTATATGGAAGCAATCATAAAAAACTAAACATAAAATATAAAATTTTGCCTTCAAGCATTGAATTGTACTTGGTGAGCCATAAGTAAATGTGAAATTATTATGTTTGCCAGTTGCCAAAGACTTTGCTTTGTGGATATCTGCAATATTATGTACATAAATCAATTAATATGCTATTTTTTCCTATATAAACCCAGGTACACTTGATTCATTGCCTCTCACTCAAGGAGAAATTGGTAAATCAACATCATTAAGAAACTGTGTAGGGGATAGGCTACTCAGAAATCAGTTCTCTTAAAAAAGTTCCAAGTGATTTTGCAAATATATGATTTACTGATGGTGTCCCACTGTCAATTCCCAACTCAGACATTCCTGGACTTTTAATACTATATTTATCTTCCAATGATAAATCCACTCTAACAACTACACACACGATCAAATATCTCAAGTAGTCATGTGTCATCTGCCTCCCAATTAGCCTTAGCCAGAAATGGGGACTTCTTCAAATCTTCTCTTTTGGAACAATACACAGGGAGAACATGGGAGTGTTTTAAGGTAAGCACCTGCAAGGTATGCTAATTACTTCAAAATAAGCTTGACTTTCTGGGCAACTGTATACAATGTGAAAGAATAAATATTAGTTATCACAACTAATGATTTTTCTTTTTTATTTTCAAGTCAATAGTTTATGATTTACATGTCCTTCTGCCAAAGATATAGTGTGATCAATAGGTTTTCATGCTATGATCCAAAATAAAGAGATGTCCTCTAAAGTTGCTTAAATGAGAGGAAATAAATTTTCCTTTACTAATATTATTGAATGTCTTGCTTGTGACACTTCCAGCTGGGCTTTGTAATTGATGCACTGTTCTAAAAATGGCTGCCATTCAATGAGTTCCTACATGAAATAGATTCTGCACCAGGCACAGATTTTCACATACAGTTCCTTGTTTTATCTTTAAGACAATTATATAGGATAGGTTTTATTTTTCCCATTTTGAAATTGTGGACACTGAAGCTCAGAGAAGGCACCTAATTAGTCCACTGTAATGTAGTTAATAAATAAAAGAAGAGGAGTCAAAACTAGGTTGGCCTTTTATGCTATATTGATGAAGGCAAATAATTCTGCTTGCCCTAGCTCTAAATGACCTTGGATTTACTGTCTTGTTCTAAAGATTATTTTTCTTTCTTGTTTAGCCTTAAAAGAAGCTACTGAATTGTATAAAGATGTTTGCCTACAGTTGTGTAGAGATAAAGTCTAAAGACTGCTTTTCCTGTTTATTATTTGTTTCTTCTCTCTACTCCTATCTTCAATTGCCAGTCATTATTTTTTATTAAAAGTACAAGAAGGAACCCCAAGAATCCCAGAATTTATTTATTAAAAATTGTGTAGTTAGCATTACATGTTTAAACTTCAGTCACCTTCAAAGTACTCTCCATTTGATGCAACACACCTATCAAGATGCTTTTCCATGGCTCAATAAAGTTTTTCAATTTGTCAATTTTAATGCCTTTTAGTGCTTCTGCTGTTTTTTGTTTCACCCATTCCTCATTGACAAAACATTTCCTTTTGAGAATTTTTTTTTCATCCACAGAAGCAACAACAACAAAAAAGTGCCTAGGGGAGATTGAATTAATAGGGAGGGTGAGGCATGGAGATCATGTCATTTTTGGCAAAAATACCTAAACAAAACAAAACTGCTAAACACTCAGTGCAGTGTGGGCAGATGAGCTCATTAATCACCCATCATAAAATGGGCAAACATGTTGAAAGAATCTCCAAAAAAAAAGAAAAAAAGAAAAAAATTCACCAATGCCAACCACAGCCTCTTATAACAATGCTAGCTGGTAAGCTGATACCAATGGGTTCCCAGAACACTCACCTAGCAGGGAAGCCTATACTAAAAGGGGTCCTCCCTCCAAAAGATAACTCCACTTTTTTTGGCAGGGGGGGTACCCTCTCATAGCTCTTGCTTTTACCATCAACATTTCTAAGCTAGCACTTGTTTTGCTATCCTGGCTAACTAGCTATTTTCTTTGCCATTTTTTTCATTCTTTTGTGCCATCACCTTTTATTTGATAAATATTTGTACACTCAAAAATTAGTTGTGATAGTTCCTCTACTAAGCATTAGTGATACAGCAATGAGTCAGGTAGATATGGCTCTAGGCTCTGCCTTCATGAAGTTTACAGTTTGAATATAGCATAAACACATAAACAGGACAATTTCAGAAAATATTAGTGCTAGAGAGAACAATAAATCAGGATAAGGGTTGGCAAAAGCTACTTTAGACAAGGTTTAAAAAGATGTTGGGCCAAACATAGTGGCTCATGCCTATAATTCCAACACTTTGGGAGGCCAGGGTGAGAGGATTGCCTGAACCCAGGGGTTCGAGACCAGCCTGGGCAACTTGGCGAGACCTAATCTCTACAATAAATCAAAAAACTAGCCAGGTGTGATGGCACGTGCCTGCAATTTGAGCTACTTCTAAGGATGAGACGGAAGGATCACCTGAACCCAGCAGGTCATGGCTGCGGTGGCTGTGAGCATGCCACTGTACCCCAGCCTGGTTGACAGAGTGAGACTCCAATTAAAAAAAAAAAAAGACTTCTATGAGATTAGAACCCCTGCGGGGAAAGATACAAGGGCTGTCATACGTGTTAGGGATGTGACAGGGACCAAAACAGACTGACAGAATCTTCACCATCTAGTTTAGTAGCAACAGACAAAAGAACTAGTAAAGAGCTACATGAATGAATATGTAGTAGCATGGGCTGCAAAGAAAATAAACTAGGGACTGAGAAATGAAATAATAAAGAGGGCACAAAGAAAATAAACTAGGGACTGAGAAATGAAATAATAAAGAGGGCACTCTGGGAGGCATCTTGGAAGAGGTGACACCTGAGCTGAGAACTGAAAATGAGAATGATCCAGCCATAACAGAGAGAGAGAGAGAGAGAGAGAGAGAGAGAGAGAATATTGAGCAAAGTAAATGCTCAGTTACCTACTTCATGCCAGGCATCCTGCTAATAATTAGTAATACAGTGGTGCCTACTAATACAGTGGTAAGCAAAAACCCATATGCACCCTGACTTCTTGGAGTATATCGTCTAGCAGTGAAGTTGAACATTAATCACATAGTGATGGGAATAGACATTAGTATTTCTGGGTTAACATGTGTGGTCATGCCTATCTGTCACTCACTAACTAAAAAATGTCACTTTTTTTGGTATGCGGAACTATTCTTAGCTATTTTTCTCAGCACCAAAGAATCTTCTGCTACAGCTCCATGATAAACTACTGCACGGTATTTGTAAACTTCTCACATTAATGTATTGATTATATGCTCCTTGAAGGTGCATTTCTTTATAACTCTCTCAGTCCTTAGCACAATAGTAAATGCATCATAAGAAGTAAAAATCATTCAATTGATTACTCATCCATATTTACTAAGTGCTTATTATGTGCCAGAAACCGTGCAAAGTCCTGGGATACCAAAGACATAAATCAAAATTCCTCCCTTCAGGAAAGTTCATTCTTTCTAGTAGAAAAGGTACACAAGTTAAAACAAGAATTATGGGATAATATGGAAGCATTGTAATGGAGGCTTCAAACAGGTTCCCTAGGGAGCCACTGGGAAAGGAATAACTCATTCAAGCTGTGAAAAACTGAGTAAATTAACCAATCATTCTCTATCTTCCATTTTCAAGGTGAGCACAGGCTGAGAGTGTATTGATTATCACTATGCTATAGGAGTAAGGTGTAGCCATGCAAATTGCTCACCTTTGCTAGAATTTGAAAACAAGCTGTAGTTAGAAGTTGTTGATTTTAAACACAGACCAAATGAAATTTCCCAGTGGTAACTTTGGTTTACCTAATTGTAGGTTATGTAAAGATAATTTTTGCGCAGACCTTATTCTTATAACACTTTGGCTTAAGTCCTATTTTTCTCAAGGTAAACCTTGCTTGGTTAGACTATGTAGGAAAACAGAAAATGAAACCTATAGAACTGCCACAATGCTTAACACTTATCATTTGAATGCCATTGCTAAAGCCATAAAATAGGAAGAGTTTGCAAAGATTCTGTCAGGTAGTGGAAATGTTTTTGTGTTCCACAATAACTCAAATCAATTGGCAACATTGCTTCCAACAATAAGATAAGTAAAAATGAACATATGACTTAATATAAGGAAGGATATTATTAAGAAAAGTGATTAAAACTTCAAAATTCCCAAGTCCATGGTTAAGGCTATATGCCTTATTCATATTTGAATTAATATTGACTTCATAGTCTTGTCATCAAGACTGCTTGTTGTTTGGAGTAACATCAGTCTGGCAGTTTTCTTGGTCAGTATTTGCATCACATATCAGTATGTTTTTAATGTTTATCTTAACCAAACCATATTTTTAATCTTTGACTCTTGAGGTAATTACTTTGGTACATGATTGTGGCATAAATCAGATAATCACATAACTATCACTAGAAACAGTTATTCATGTATCATTTTCTCCAATGCCTCTATAATTAATAAAAAATTTTGCAACCATATATATCTTCTTGAAATGGGACTCCAGACATTGATACACACACACACACACACACACACACACTTTTCTAATTATTTTCATAGAACATTTGACCATGTAAATTAAAATTAAGAGAACAGATATATTACCTGCTTCATCTAAATATATCTACTTTAAAAAATCAGGAACAAATGAATGTTTTTTATGAGATTCAACTTTTTCTATTTTATATGGTTTCACACTTCCAAAGTAATTGAATTAAATGAAAAATGTGATGAAAAATAAACTCAAATCACTTGTTTGTGCCTAGACAAAAAATTGCTAACATTTTCACTTTTAAAATAGCTGCTTTGTCAGTTTGTAAATATAACTGGTCTTTAGATAATTTTCTTATTTCCTTTTCTCACTTCTATGTTAATTTGGAAATATGTTTATGCAGTTAGCTTTTAATGTACTTATACATCCATATTAATCTGGTAATTCTATTCCTAGAAATCTTCTCTGCTAAATAAATAATTTCAAAATAAATAGTCCATAGGCATAAAGATAGACTTTCAATCTATTGTTATTTATTATGGTGAAAATGTGGAAACAATCTGATGCTAGAAATCAGTGAAACAAACTATATTATAGCATTCTATGGAAAAATCATAAGCTACCTAGAATTATAATTATGCAAACTTTATGATATATAGTTAAGTGAAAAACACATAATACAAAATTGAATATATGCTATAATTTTAAGTGGAAACTTACAGATGCACAGTAAAAACAAAACAAAATGACATAAGGTAATATATCAAATTAGTTTTGTTATTATAATAAAATTATAGATGGTTTTAAAATAATCTTGCTTCTCAAATTTTGAAAATGTTTGCATATTATTTAAATTTTGTGCAACATATTTATGTATATACTCTAGACATGTTCTCAACTTTCAGAGCAATTATTTCTTTTTTGGCTTTAATCCTCCCTTTAATTCTAACATAGTCAATATCTTCCTTTAAACTCTAACCTTATACCCTCTTATAAATCTGGCTTTTATTCTGTCTTGCTTTTATTTACTTTTGGTTGAAGGAATTCCTTTTCAGCTCTGGGTTCAAAGGGGATATCATATCACCCATCTTCTTTCAATGTCTCCAGAGTGCTGTGAGATTTAATGGGAAAATGTCCACATAGCACTTAATGCTCCTTAGAGATGGCTGCTATATAAAAACAATGCATTATAATTATGTATGTTATTACAAAACCCACAGAGATCTTAGAGCTACAATTTAGCACAAGTAGAAAGGGCTGGACTACCTCCAAGTGTGAGCTGGGCAATGTCCCTTCATACCACACTCCTCAGAGTGGGAGGAGGTTGCAGCTTCTCCCTCCCTGTCTGTACAGTACCAAAATGCAAAACCTCAGCTCTTCTCAATGTTAAAAACAGAATATTGTGGGTTTCATATACGATCTTTTAAAGATCATAGTATGTCATTTATGTTTACTTGATATTTTCATTTTCATTCTTCACCCACACCCCTTAGTTCCAACTAAATACATTCCCGATCTATTTAAGGGAGATGAACTTTCAGAGCCAGGGTTGAAAGACAGATATCACTGATTACTGGAAACCATCAGATGACTTGAGGTATTATGAACTAATCAAAAATAACTCAATTTATGAGTTGAATTGCAGGCCATAGGACAGTCAAGCACTAGCTAATGCAAACATTACAAGTGGTCAACCACTCTCTAAGCATTTCTAAATGAAGGGACATTTGGCTACTTCTTAAAAAAGTTCTCACACTTAAAATGTTCTACTCTACATTTAGCCAGCTCCATCCACCTGTTGTTCTGCTTTCTGAAGCTGAATTAAGTGCCCTTCCTCTGACTTAGTCACTTCACTGTGTTCTTTCATTTATTCATTGTCAACATTTATTCCATAATCATGATATAGGCCCTATGTGAGGCTCTGGGGACACAAAGAGGACTAGGATACTTGTCTGTCCTAGAGGATCACACAGTCTAACGCGGACACGGACATCAAGATAGAGAAATAATCATAATTATGTTAAGTGCAATGTTGTAGATAGAAAAGAAATCGCCAAGGGACATAAAAGAGGAAGAAACTACTCCTGCTTGAGAGCGTTCGAGAAGATTTCCCAGAGAAAGAGATTTTGTCCTCTCTTGAAAAGATGACTAAGATTTTGCCAAGTGAAGAAACTCTGAAAGAGCATGGGAATAGATGTGAATGAACCCAGTTTATGCCAGGAATAATGAGAAGTTCAATGTGGCTGAATCTGAGTGGTAGGGATGAAGTCTAAAGAGTCAGTGTGTGAAGGGTTTTATTTTCAATACTTACAAGACTGGGTCTTATGCCCCATGTAAAGGAGCCAACAGGGATTATGAAGCTGGTGAATGGCATAATCAGATTTTTCCTTAGGAAGTTGACTATAATAACATAGGTAGAGTACTGACAAGAGTGGGGATAGACCTGTGTTTAGAAGCTATTGCAAAAGTCTAGACAAGACATGATACGGGTCCAGTGAGATTTGAGAAATTAATTATGGTTCTGATCTCAATGTATTCGATATGGAAACTAAAAAAGTGGTAGGAAAAAAAGGTGACTATTCTCCTTACTCGAGAGTCATCATTTACAGCAGCAACAATGAAATACAAGAGGCAGAGCAATTTGGGGGACACCGGTAAGGTCATAAAATGAGTTTTGACTTAAGCATGTGCTTTCTATAAGATAACTGGGTAGGAATATGCAGAAGAGAGCTGAAAGTATAAATCTACAGGTTGGGGAATAAATCAGAGCTGGAAAAAAACAGGAAGAATATTCCAAATCAAATAAACAGAACAAAAAAGCTTAGATGAACTCAGTTGAACACCTAGTACGGCACTACTCTGACCTCAGTTATTCTGTAATTCTGCTGTTTCTGAAAAAGATGTTATTGACACCATAAACTCATTCAGAAGGCAATGATATGAATGGAAATAGACAAAAGTCTCTTAAGTCAACTACATTGTGCTCCTTTATAATTGTGCATTTGGGTTTAGCTTCATTGCAGTTCTTCTCATTTATCTTGTGTCAGTTATCTTGTAATGTGTCACTTTTCTTATATCAAACAAATCTATATTCCCCAAGACATTCTCCAGAGGAAAAGTAACGAGCTTTTCAGGACCCCTTATTCTTAGAACATTGCCCTCCTTCCACACACACAATTTCTGGAAAGTTACCAACAGACCTCACAGTTGCACATAAACCCAGTTCTCTCTTTTACCAAGTAGTGTCTGCCTTTTCCTTTTTTTCCTGATTCTAAGCAGACAATTATCACAGACGACAACGTCCATGAATCTATTTGGAAAATGCTGTAAAGACACTGCATTAGCCATCACCCCTTATGAAACAGCCTCCCTCCAGTGCTATCATTGCTGGCCCTGCCTCTAACTAACTACTGCCAACAAAATTTCCTGTACTGCTTTTTCTCTGGGCCAGGTATCAGGCTGACCCAGCCTCCTGTGCAGTTGCTATTTCAGTTCTATACACTCTTATCTTCTGGTGCTACATATAGGCTATAAAGCAGTGTTTTCAAATTTTCTGTAAAAAGCCAACACACTCTCCTTAAAAAGCAAGCATATTTTCTGAGTGGCAGAATGAACCACATGACACCTATAGGTTGGTTCCTCCCATTCTTGAAGGCTTGAAATGTCAACTCTATTCCTGTTGGATGGATTATTTCCCCAAAGACTCTTTAGTCCACCATGCAAATAGATTTTTGGCAGGTCAATCCTCTTGGGCTATCCAGATGGATCTGATCGTATACAGCACAAAGTAAATAATGATTGGGTAATCATGTGTGATGCTGCATATCTCAAGTGGAATAACTGAGAAGAAGTCTTTGTAACCTCCAATGGAAAAGAAGTGTTAAATAAAAAAGAACTAACTCTATGTCTCAGACTTTTACTTTGAGAAACTCAAAACACTAACTCAATAAATTCAAAAAGAAATTTGATCAGTCTAGAGCATAGCAGTCAGAAGATAGATAGACTTCTAAACAAATAAATAAGAGTTGAAAAGGCCAACATGTAAAGGGAAAACTCATTTTTCAAATTATTGTGTATCATTTAATTTTTACAACATCATGTGTGAAAGTTTAGTTACCTCAGCCTTTGGAAATAATAAAAGCATGGTTCTGTATATCCATTTACCTTGGGTCTGCTGACTTTATTATTTTTAATACTAATATAAAGTTATATATTATGAGTATCTGGTCCGATTAATTCTAACTGCATGCTTTTCCCAGTGATTATAGCTCTGCATAGAATGTTCAAAAAGAATTTAGAAGACATAAAATTTATTCCTGTGAGTAATTCTCCTCACAGCTTAATATTACTTAAAATTGTTTCCTAAATTAAAAACACTTTACTTTCTCTTCAGTGAAATAGTCTTATTTACAACTTTTAGTTACTGTGCATATATGTGTGTCTCAAAGAAGAAACAAAAGGAAAAAAGACAAAAAAGGTGAAAACAAATGGAAGGAAGATGAATTTGTTCACTAGCCTCTTATTTGACACTAATGCAGAAAAGCCTGTACTGAGGATGACTGCTGGGAAAAAGCAATTGCTTTCTTTGTAGGCCATGGTGATACATCTACCAATGCCAATGCAATGTAGAGAATGGGAATTTCATCCTAGAAGCAGTTCAGTTTTCAAAAATAACTTGGGATGAGTTGTTAAAAATATTCTGAACTATATTCTAATTGCTGTGACTCACTTGGTACTTGACAAATGCAATCGTTTGGTTTTAATTTTTAAATAATTTGTATTAAAAATTCACAAATAAAATGTAATTGAATTTTCTCTGTGCAACTCAAATCAGATTTCTGTATAAGAATTAGAATTTATTTGTAGGCTTTTAATTAATAAAAGAGATGTAAGGCAAATCTTTCCTAATGAAGATAGGGTATTTCTATCAATGAACTAGTTCTAGAAGACAGAAAATAATTTTAAGCATATTTAACAAAATATAAATGATATGGGCATATGCTTGGGTAAGAACTAAGTCAACTGAAAACACAGTCCACCGACTGGCCACTTCTGTGACTACCTATTCTGTATTTCATTTTGTCAAATTGGCATTTTGAAGCTAAGCTATCTTTGTCTTGAATTAAGTGTACTTTTCATATGGCATGTTGGCCGATTTTTGTCTTTCTCCTTTGCTAGATTGTGAGTAACTTGAAGACGAGTACTGTGTTTTACTTATCTTTTATGTTCTTAGTACCTGGCTTAGTGCCAGGAACACAGTAAGTGTGTAAAAAAATTGTTGAAAGAATGAATAAGTGAGTGAAGGTGGGAATGACTCTGTATTCCTTAAGGCAGTTGCACGTTCCTAAATTAGGAAAAGTCGACAGATTCAGCCCTCAGGGTGAGAAGGATGCTTCCAACAGATCGCTCAGCACTTCGCAGGGAACATAAAATACAGGTTTCAGAATGTATTCTCACATGGAGTGACACAGACCAGCAATCAGCACTCTGAAGTGGATCTGACAGGATGTCAATGGCCATGTTGTGATTAATAATGGAGGGATACTACAAGCACTCACAGAGGAGCAGCTTACCCTGCTGAAAACCAACACTCACCAACAAGCCTAATTTCCTCCATTAGGAGTTCTGCTAAGAACCCAACTTGATTCAAGATTTCATAGTTGTTAAAATAACTACCTCATTTGTCTTTTAATGAAAGGCTTTCTTTTTAAATGTGGTTATAATAAAGAAATTGATGTATTATTTATTTAAATAACATAAAATAATTTGTATAACAGAGGCCCTGGAGAATGAGTTAAATGGGTCTTTTAGCTATTCACTTTCACAGAAAAAAATGAAACACATTTCCAAAAGTTAGAAGATACATACTGCATCATTCTTTATAATCTAAGCCTTTGAAAAAGATAAGGAAATGTATCATTGATAACAGTCCGTAGTATTTCAAAAAGGGCAAGATGTAGTTTGTTTGAACTCCTGTAGTAGTGGATTTCGTTAAAAATTTATGCTTGATTAATAATAATATAATTTTAGTTCTCACTGTGGTTGGGAAAGACTTTCGACCAAAGAATGTTGTTTTAATTACCTCACTGGTGTAGAACTTTAAGCCCGGAGATACAGGGAAAAATAGAAAAGAATCTTCTCTCTGACAAAAGCAATACTCTAAGAACGGGAAAAAGAAACAAGTTTGTAGAGAAAAACAGACACTTGTGGGAAAAGAGGTCCATTCTACTGGTCCCAACTCTCTACCCTTAAGCTTTTATCTATGTCTTGGTGTTTCAATAGCTTGATTCTTCCTGGTTATCACCACACTTTACCCATAGGTCAAAATACCACCCTTATTGTTAGTCCAGAGACAAAAACCACAAATGAAATAAAATGCCTACCCCTTTTTTCTCTTTAGAGGTATAACTAGGCTTAGCTTTCCAAAGGAAATTTAAGAAGAATTTCAAGAGACATAAACATGGAAAATAACCCCTCCCCCAAAATGTGCTTGAATGCTAAATGTATGTTCCTGAGACTACAGTAACTAACGCCATCTCCTACTAGGTGCTAAGAACTTATTACCTGGCATGCTCTGTTTTAAAATAGACCTTGGTTAGCCGGGTTCGGTGGCTCAGCCTGTAATCCCGCGCCTTTGGGAGGCTGAATTGCCTGAGCCCGCGGGTTCGAGGCCCGCCTGGGCAGCGAGACCTCATCTCTACAATAAATCAAAAAATCAGCCAGGCGTGGTAGCGCATGCCTGTAATTCCAGCTACTCGGAAGGCTGAGGCAGAAGGATTGCCGGAGCCCAACAGATTGAGGCTGCGGTGGCCGGGAGCGGCCACTGCACTCCAGTCTGGGCGACAGAGTGAGGCTCCAACTCAAAAATAAAAATAAAAATAAAAATAAAAACAAAGTAAAATAAAATAAAATA
Source organism: Carlito syrichta (assembly GCF_000164805.1). Taxonomy (NCBI): domain Eukaryota; kingdom Metazoa; phylum Chordata; class Mammalia; order Primates; family Tarsiidae; genus Carlito; species Carlito syrichta. The sequence goes on along the minus strand of NW_007260198.1, from coordinate 608,745 downwards.
GACCTTGGTTAACTGGCAAAATATTTTTTAATATTACATGATTTTTCTGTTTTAAGATGATCTGTGTGATAACAGTTTTACATCCTCCTGAAGTGAAACACAACCTACCCCCAAAGGTCCATCAGGTTTTCTATGACAATGTCCAGGTAGGACACTAACTAGAAACTGAGTAGTTCCTATTACTCCATTAGTCACTATTTGTGATTAACCTTCTTAAGCATGCATAAAGCTCTCTAAGACCATGGTGCTTAATCCTGATTTACTGGGTTCCAGCCTCAGGGAGTCACTTCAATTGCTTGACAGTCAGGCTTGGGAATAAATATATTTTTAAAAGTCTCCAAATTATAATGTGTAGCCAGATTTGAAACACTTGCTCTAAAAGCTATGTAAAGAAAATTGAGAGGAAAAATTCTGAATTTAGTGGTCTTTAACTATCTGTTTTAAAAAAATGCTCTGCTCTCACTTTGATCCTTTGATTGCTAACTCTTGAAAGAAAAATCACCTCTACTAGTAGGCAAAACACAAAGCTTCCCAAGAGAGAAGAAACATCTTAACTGAAGACTGTTACTATCTTAAATTCATTCGGGAGCAATGCCAGATATAAGAAAAGTAATTAATTATCCCAATGATTGTCTCTCCAGAGATCTCCTATGCTCATATATGGAGGCCTTGAAGTTTATAATGTGACAGAATTTCCTACATAACAAAACACATAAATACCACTGAAACTGTGAGGTAACGTTGAATGACAGGAATCATTCCAAGAAACTAACCTCTTTGTCCTCTGTGAATACTTAGAACTTAAGTGTCCTTCAACCCTAGAGTATTCTTGGGAACACCCTTGAAATTTTTGTGATTCTATCACAGGCTGTGAATTTTCTGAACTCACATTTCTTTCTACATCTTTGTAGCTTAAGTAGAGGTTTAAAATGCATGGTGTTTGAAGTCCTTCCAGAATTTTACTTGTGGGAAAAATTCCAAACTTTTAATCTAGAAAACCATTCACGATGGAATAAAAGGTTACAGGATAGGTAGCACTGATTTAATTGGAAGATTAAACAATGAAAAAAAAGGTCCCTTTTAACTAATTTGCTGTGTGTTTTTGCACGTGTAAAGACAGAATCGAAATTATGATGAAGAAGGTTTACAAATGAATTACACTAAATTGTTTACACAAATGGCAAATCAATATTGTTATCAGGAAAAAAGTGATTGAAATTCATTCATTGGCCCAGAAAAATCATCCCTTCTCACCTGGCATCCCTCAGAGGGATGTTATTTTCAATAATATGCTTACTAAATTCAACCATTTGCAAAGGAACAACCATTATGCCACTTCAGTGAGCTGAAGATTTTACTGATATTTTGGCCTCTGGCATCTTTTCCCTGTGTTAGAAAATTCATCAGTTAAAACCCACATACAGAGTAAGCACTCAACTCTGAAATCGCTTTGCTGATTCAAATTGTGTTCTGAAGGGAGTTGGTCAGGCTGCATTTGACACAACGAGGAACTACTTGGCAACAGGTGTGCGAGAGTCTAAACAACAAACAGACCCACTGAATACTTTTCCAATTGGAAGAAGGAAAAAGAGAGTAGGAATGAGGGCAAGGACAAGAGTAAGAGCCATACAGAGACACTTCATTGGGTACCATGTGTGCTGTGTGTTACCTGTGTATTTTTGAGGAAGACATTATGAACAACCACACCATGTATTTTGAAGCAGGATGAAAGACAACCACATTTATCTATTTATATGAATGTCTAACATAGAATAGGCATCATCATGTGGGAATAGAAAGTTGTACAGGTAAATTAATTTAGATCCACCTTTGTAGAATATTGCAAGTGGTATACTATTACTAAAGCAACAGGCCATTTGTAAACTAAATATAGTACCAAGAATTTTGTTCAAAATATTCATTTCAAGAGCCTATCAGAAGAAGAACAGCGGAGACAAATAATAGAGGTCTTATTTCCAAGCTAAGATTTAGACTAAACCGATTTAAGTTAATTTGCTTAAAAGTAACCAAATTAAACAAAAAAAAAATATTTTTATTGAACCAATAAACTTCAGGGGAAAATAATCCAATATTTTAAAAGATACAGTTTAACAGTTCTAAATTTCTTCATTTGTTAAAAGAGGAAACTTTAAGAGTGTCCTATAAGATCTCTTGCAGTTTTAGAATACTGTTTCCATAGAAATGAAATAAACAACCTTAGCAGAGGAAAAGCAATTATACTGTCCCTAATTATAATCTCATTTATAGAACCATGAAAGATAATCTAACAGCATCAGGGATAACTATTCAGATATATATTTTCAATTTTAAAATGTAGAATTAATTATATCTGTGCATACAAAATAAAAATAGCAATCAGAAAACAAATAAATAGTAATGATGTGTTGACTGTGTAAATGAATAACAATTAGCTTTCTATTCACCTTAATCCTTATGGACTTTTGTACTTGTCTACTTGGTATCTTTAGTTCATCACTATTTGGCTGACAATTATAATCCTTATATTAATAACAGTTACAAGTCACTTGGGATCTATTTTCTTCCCCATATTTGGCATGTTTTATGTTTTTTTTTTTTTTTTTTTTTTTGAGTTGGAGTCTTACTGTCACCCAGACTGGAGTGCAGTGGCCGCTCCCGGCCACCGCAGCCTCCACCTACTGGGCTCCGGCAATCCTTCCGCCTCAGCCTTCCAAGTAGCTGGAACTATAGGCATGCGCTACCTCGCCCGGCTAATTTTTTTTTGATTTATTGTAGAGATGAGGTCTCGCCTGCCCAGGTGGGTCTTGAACCCGTGGGCTCAGGCAACCACTCACCTCAGCCTCCCAAAGGCGCGGGATTACAAGGTTGAACCACCGAGCCGGCTGGCATGTTTTATCTTATTCAATCATCACAGAAATATTATGAGTGTGTGTTTTATCTGCTTCATAAAATGAGAAAATGTAAACTCATCACAGTGAAGTGAAGTAATCTACTCAAGGTCTCCCATCTACTTAGTGACAATTCCAGGAATTTCGTTTGGGTCAGACTGGATTCAAGGTGCTGCCATTCTGCATGATAAAGCAGAAATTCAGGGCTCACACAGTTCCCTCAAGATTCCCTTCAAACAACCAGCTCTGATGACTCTGCCTAGGCAGCAGTCCTCATAGTGAGTTCTGTCAGCAAGGATGAACTTTCCTTTCCACCGTGCTATTCCACTGAAAGAACCTTACTCTCTCCCTGTTGGGCCAATCTCTGCCTCTCCACCCCAGTTCCCAGGTCCTATCCTGTAGCTCGGAAATCCCATTGTCCTTCCTGGGACTCCTCAGTTAGTTGAAATCTCTGATCTAACTCTTGACATCTGGGCAATGCACCCTTCCCTGTGCAGGCCCACCCTGATGAGGGGGTGGTGGTGAGGGGTAAAGATGAAAGTTGACAGCAAGGGCAGGAAAAGCAATGCAAGCAGTGAGAAGTCTTGGAGGCGTGGGAGCCCTTACAGTCCTAGGTCAACTCACTAGACACAATAGGAGACAGAACCTTTTCCCACTCATGATCTCCTTCATGTTGGAATGGCGGCATGAGTAGAAAAGGAGAAACAATGTGGACATGTAACTATGTGATTGTACAACGATGTTGACTGGTCACTGGGCTCTGTCCCCAGCAGTTTACTGACAGGCATGCTTACAGTCAAATATTTATATTACATATTTCTCCATCTATGTTCCACCTTTGACTCCACTCAGATTCCCAACTAATGTCTCCCTTTGGGTGGTCTGTACCAACCCCAGGTCCCTTCTTTAATACTCCGTATCTGTCTGAGTTCAACTTGTGCATCTGCTTCCTTGCATTACCATGATATTTTAACCTGGGCAGTAGTTTGATGTTCTTATTGCTGTCAGCAGAACTGCATACATAATTTGAGGGGCCTAAAAGAGAGAAAATGTGAAACCCCTTGTTCAAAAAGTATTTAAAATATAAAGGGTAACTGCAGAGAATGAAAGCAAGCCCAAGGCCCTTCTGAGCCCGGGACCCTGTGTAATTGCACACTTCATGCACCTGTGAAGCTGGGTGCCTGTTCAGTCTGAAATTGGTAAAATCCATACTCTTAGGTGAATTTCTCTTAGGAGATATGAAAAACATATAATGATACTATTATTAAAAATATGTAAGGCAGCAGACATTTTTTTTTTATCATACCTTGCAATTCTCAGGTGATGTTAATAAATTACCTATATTTTCCTGATGTTGTAGTTGTGGTTTTTAATGAAAGCCTGCTTCTCCTTACTTATTTTGCAATGATAGAAGACCAATTTTGATTCTTAGCCCCCACTGTCTTTGGGTACAACATTGAACAAGCCAGCTAACATTGTAGTATGAGCTGCCCTTACCAGTCTAACCCTTCCCAGACTTCATGCTCCCTGCCATGAGCATGGGTGTAGTCTCAACTTGAAGGTTCACTTCAGTGCCAACCAAACATACTCAAAGATAACCAACCCAAAATAATATTCTAGAACAGACTCTAACATTAATGACGTACAACTTAATTTTTTAAGTCTAGTCATTGTAATATTATTTTAACATATTTTTTATTTTAAAATTGTGGGGTACAGTTAAGGGTCAGGTATACAAATATGCATTGTGCAGGTACCCTTGTTGATGAGCTGTGCCCCCTCGTCCCCAGACAGATATTGACTACCGTTAATCCCAACTCCCTTCCCCTCCCTGCCCCCCCCATCGTTTCCTACCACTGTCAATCCTTTTCTTACAGTATTATGATAGTTGTTCAAGGACTACTTATGAGTGAGAACATATGATACTCAGATCTTTGTTTCTGTGAGAGATCACTCAGTATTATAAATTCCAGTTCTATCCAGGTTGCTGTGAAATTCATGATTTTGTTCTTTTTATGGCTGTGTAATATTCTATTGTGTATATGTACCACATTTTTTCAATCCAGTCCTCTTTTGATGGACAGCATGGTTGGTTCCATGATCTTGCTATTGTGAACAATGCTGCGATAAACATACGTGTGCAGGTATCTTTTTTAATAGAGTGACTTGAGTTCTTCAGGGTATATTCCCAGTAGGGGGATTGCAGGGTCATATGGAAGGTCAATTTTTAGAACTTTTAGGAATCCTCACACTGATTTCCACAGAGGCTGCACTAATTTACACTCCCACCAACAGTGTAGAAGAGTTCCCTTTTCACCACATCCTTTCCAACATCTGTTATTTTTTGAGTTATTGATAATGGCCATTCTGACTGGAGTTAGGTGGTATCTCAGTGTAGTTTTAATTTGCATCTCCTTGATGATTAGTGAGGCTGAACATTTCTTCATGTGTCTGTTGGCCACTCGTATGTCTTCTTTTGAGAAGTGTCTGTTCATATCTTTTGGCCACTTTGTAATGGGGTTGTTTGTTTTTTTCTTTTCAGTACGTTTGAGTTCCTTGTAGATCCAAGATGTTAGACCTTTGTCAGACATGGAGTTGGCAAATATTTTTTCCCAGTCTGTGGGCTGTCTCCCTGCTCTCTTGATGGTTTCTTTGGCTTTGCAGAAGCTTGTCAATTTATTGAGGTCCCACTTGTCTATCTTATCTCTTATGGCCTGTGCATTTTGGGTTTTGCTCAGGAATTGGATGTCAGTTCCAATTTCCATAAGAGTGTGTCCTGCATTCTCTAAGGTTCTTATGGTTTGTGGTTTTACATTTAGGTCTCTGATCCATTTAGAGTTAATTTTTGTGTATGGGGATAGATAGGAGTCTTGTTTGAGTCTTCTTCATTTGGTTCACTGTAATATTTCTTTGTCTATGAATATAATTTATTGACTTTAACTTGTTATTTTAAATTGGGGTAAAAAACATATAACATAAAATTCACCATCTTAACCATTTTTCGGTGTATAGTTTAACCGTGTTAAGTGCATTTACATTTTGGTCAATCTCATTATCATCCATCTCTACAACATCTTTTTTCTTCCCAAGCTGAAGCTCCATACCTATTGAACAACAAGTTCCCATCAGCCCCTCTGTCAAACCCCTGGCAACAACCCTTCTACTTCTGTCTCTATGAATTCAACTATTCTAGGTACCTCACAAACGTGATATCATACAGTAGTTATCTTTTTGTGTCTAGTTTATTGGATTTTGACTTTTCATGTAAACTTTTCAGATGAGTATGAAGAACTAAAGAGAATTCCTTTAAGGACATCAATAGACAACCAGTAAGTTCAAGAGAATTTGCTTATTTCTGTAGGAATTAAAGTCTGAAAGGCATCATTGGATCTGGTCCCTGGGCTGGAAATATTCTCTTTATCACCCCTTTCCCTATTTTAAGTCTCTTTCTCTTGGTTTTTGTTTGTTAATTTGCTTGTTTTCTTATTTGTCAGGAAGAATGTTAAAATCCTTTGATGTCAAATATCTCAATCTAATTGGCAAGGTGGTCTTTTGAAAAAATTATTATAGAAGCAGAAAAATGTCTTTTGTCTAATGCTAATAAGACAATAATCATTCAGGTAACCCAACTCACAAACTCTCCTACCATTAGATATTTCAGGAATCTTGTTTTGGACTAATCAGCAACTCATTTCTCTTTTACTTATCCTCAGTTCACCCTTTGTACTGGGAACACTTTGCCTAGATATGCAAATCGTTGCAGGGTAACCTTGATGAATGGTCTGTGTTTGTATAATTTTGATTAGTTCAGTAATTGTTTGGAACAGAAGATAGCAGTCTCCCCAAGGATATTAAACATTCACTTTCAGGACTTGGTGGTCTGTAAGGAAGGAAAGGTCAGACCAAAGTGGCTTTACCACCTTCACCCAAGGTCATGCCTACTCACTATCTATAAGCAGTTGCCTGGAATCCATCAGCAGGAAGCTGGCTGAAAAGAGGGAGGGCTGATTCCCTAGATTTTCCTGGAAGCTGAGATGTGGTAAAGCTGACTAACCTTTAGAAAAAAGCAGAGTGCAAAGCCAAATCGAAAGGTAATAAAAGTGGTCTGCTAGCCTTTAGACATGACAAACGACCCGGTGTGTCTTTGCTTTAAATAGCCAGTACACTGGAATAGTTCTTGAGAAACTAGGTGACTGACTTGTAGTTTTACAACATACTTTAAATTTGTTTTATTATATAGAGCAGTTTTTTGTTTTGTCTTTTAAAATATTGGGGACCTGCTGCTAACAGTGAGCAGTGAGTACAAGTAAGGATATGACAGCCTCTAAGACTCCGAGTTTGGTCTCTATTCCTTTATTCCCCCTATTCAACCCGAGTGTAGCTTAGTTTTGAAAAGCTCCCATGATGAGAAAACTCATGACTTGCCACAGCAGCCTCCTTTGGAGTGCCTCACTGTTCAGCATTCTCCTTCTTCATCAATCCAAAATTGTTTCCTTTAATATATCCCTGGAGCCCACAGCCAATACGTTTACTGACTCTTCTAGACTCTATTTCTGTGAACACTGCTATAATTTCTGTCCCAGTTATTCCTTTTCAGGCTATATAACCCACCTGGGTGCTTGGGTCCTTTGTCATCTGATGTGACTGCAAATTCTCTCAAACCATGGTTGTTTCTCCTAACATGTTCTAGCTGCTTTACAGACCTAAATACAGTCACAGGCCAGGTTGACCACTTCAGGTTACAGCAAGATTAACACCAACCCTGAACTCGTGTATTTACCACAGCACTGTTCACAATAGCAAATATATGGAGTCAGCAGATGACTGGATAAGAAAGTGTGGTATGAATACACAATGGAATACTATTCGGTCATATAAAGGATTGAAATCATGTCTTTTGTAGCAATATGTATGGAACTGAAGGTCATTATCTTCAGCAAAATGTCAGACACAGACCAATATCACATGCTCTCATGCATAAGTGGGAACTAAATAATGTGTACACATAAATGTAGACAATGGAATAGATAATGGAGACTCACAATGATGAGGAGGTGGGAGGTGGCTGCATGATGAGAAATTGCTTAATGGCTGCAATGCACGTTCTTCAGTTGATAGATACCCTGGAAACCTTGACTTGGCCGCTGCACTATGCATGTAGCAGGAATGCACGTATACCCCACACATTTATACAAATAAAATAAAATAAAATATGAAAAATGTTTATATGGTCAGAAATTCAAATATGCCTTATAAGCATGTAGATGGTTATAACACAAAATCAATTCTCTATTCTCCTTCACAATCTCCAGCCCCACCCTCGTCTTCCAAAGGCAACTATTAGGTAACCTTTCAAAAAGCAAATTCTTTTATTTTTAAATTTTTTTCTATTGTAAAGATGTAGGGTACAAGTCAGGATTGGGTACTTAAGTGGTTTACATACAGGTGAAGTTTGGGCCTCTCATTGGACCTCACTTCGCCTGTATTAGTATAAGGCACTCTTATTGATGTTATGTGCCCCCTCCCTCCTTCCCCTGGCAGTGTCCCACCATTGCCAATCCCTTTCTTGTAGTATTATGCTAGTTGTTCAGGGTCCACTTATGGGTGAGAACATGTGGTACTCGGTTCTTTGTTTCTGTGATAGATCACTAAGTATGATAGACTCTAAATCCTTGACGTACCTAGCTAAGTAGTTAGATGGTTTGGCACGTGAGATTTGTCTTTTTTTTTTTTTTAGATTAGAAAATATAGTTTATTTAAAAAGTAAATTATAGAGAGAGAAAGAGGAGATTCACCTCCCCAAGGTAGGAAAGGGGGCCAAAGCCAGGAAACGTGGCGACAGTCATAGCTCAAAGAGCACATGGCCACACCACAGTCTAGTAAGGCAATGGCCTGTCATCTGTTTTTAAAAGGATAGGACCTCTACCGCGGGAGACTGGCTGAAAAGAGAGAAGGCAGGCTCCCCAGATGTTACTGAGGAGAGCATTCATTACAGTGTAATGTTGGCTACCCTTCCCAGAGAAGTAGAAAGCACACCCAAATCAGAATGTATAAACATGGCCATGTGGCCTTGTTGAAAAAAGGTAAAAAGTGATACCTCTTTACTTTTATTGGGTTTCAAGTCATAATGAGGTTGAACCTCCTTTGAGAAACTTATTAACCATTTGTATTACTCAGTTTTCTCTTCATAGTCTTCACTCACTTTTTACCTTTCTATATTTGCTTCATCTGTCACCCTTATTCTTTGGTGTAAAGAGATAGCTTTTGATACAATTTTTAAATTTTTTCCAACTATCTAGCCAGTATCTCCACCGTTATTGAATCATCTATCTTTCCCTGACTGATAGGAAATATCACCTTCATTTTATATTAAATTATTTCAATGTGTATTTTAGGTGTGTTCAAACCCTGAACCTTAATCCAGTGAACTTCTATTTTAGCTGTTGCTTCCTGATGTATTTTAATACCTGGAAGTGCCTTTTAGAGTTTCCATGGCTAACTTTGCATATATATTTTTTCTTTTTTTTTTTTTGAGTTGGAGTCTCACTCTGTTGCCCAGGCAGGAGTGCAGTGGCACACTCTCGGCCACCCCAGCGTCAATCTGTTGGGCTCTGGCGATCCTTCCTCCTCAGTCTTCCAAGTAGCTGGAACTACAGACACATGCTACCCCTGGCTAATGTTTGATTTATTGTAGAGAAGTCTCACCAAGTTGCCTGGACTGGTCTCGAACCCGTGGGCTCAGGAAATCCACTCGCCTTGGCCTCCCAAAGTGCTGAGCCAATGTAGAATTGTCAGGTTCAAAAAAAGTCTTCTTGATTTGGATATATTAATATATGTATATTAAGTCTATAATATTTGTCTAAATCTATATATGATTCACTTAGAGAAAGTTAAAATATTAATAATATTGAATCTTCCAATTCAAAGCAAAGTTTTTTATATTTTGTTTATTTACTACAGCAGAATTTTTTTTATTTGTAGAAATTTCAGGGATGCAAGAACAGTTTTATTATATGGATATATCGTATAGTAGTGAAGTATGGGCTTTTAGTGTAACGATCACCTGGAATAATGTACGTTGTATCCATTAAGAAACTTCTTATCCCTTATCCCCTTCCCACCTTCCCACTCACTTCTACTTCATTTATTTATTTATTTATTTATTTATTTATTTATTTATTTATTTAGAGATAGGGCCTCACTGTGTTGCCCAGGCTGGAGTGCAGTGATGCAATCATAATTCACTGTAGCTTCAAATTGCCTTAAGTGATCCTCCTGCCTTGACCTCTCAAACTGCTGGATTATAGGGGTTAGCCACTGCACATGGCCTCTCCCATCCTTCTGAGTCTCCATTGTCTACCACTCCATACTCTATTCCATGTGTACACATTATTTAAATCCCACTTTTTAGTGATAATGTATGGTATTTGGCTGTTTCTGAGTTATATCACTTAGGATATAACTCCATCCATGTTGCTGTAAAAGAGATGAGTTCATCCTTTTTTATGGCTGCCTAGTATTTCACGGTGTGTACATATACATTTTCTTTATCCAATCATTGTTGATGGACACTTAAGCATATTTCATATCTTTGCTATTCTGAACAGTGCTGTGATAAGCCAAGATCCCAGTCTAATGCCTAGTTTTGTAGTGCAGGTATCTTTTTTACATAATGATTTATTTTCTTTTGGGCAGATATCCAATACTGGAGTTCTCAGCAGAATTTTTAAAGGGCTTTTTAACATAAAACCTAACTGTTTTTGTGAATTTTACGTTAGCAACTATGTCTTTTTTATTGTTGTTTGCAAATGGGATGACTTCTTTCATTGTATTTTCTAATTAGTTACTGAGTATAGAAAAGGTATTTGATTTGTGTATTGCATATTAATGTTACAACCGCTATCTTTCTGAAATCCAATTATTTCTACTAGTGTTTGTGCTGGTTCTCTTTGGTTTTCTGCGCAGTCAGCCACAAATAAGACTATCTCGCTTCCTGCTTTATCCTTGTTTAATTCCATTGGCTACTTCTTTCAGGGCACCATCAGATGTAGGGATTTATAATACAGCCGATGTTGTAGAGCATTGCAATCGTGGACATTTCATTTTTCTTTCAGGATGACTTACGGCCTGCTAGAGAGTAAAAAAAAACGACAACATTTCCCAGGATTTCTTTGAGCTTGGATTCTACCTATAAACCAATATCAAGCAGTGATTTGGAGGGAGTGAGGCAGGTTTGGCAACCCGATCATGCAAAACTGCCTAGTGGTTCCAGAGGTTCTGAAGTTTTCTTAAACATAACAGAGATCCCCAGTGTCTAATGCCTAGTTTTGTAGATGTTGAGAAACAGTGGGGAGGGTTTTACCACCATAGTTATTCCTTGTGATAGTGGGTCATGAAGCCAACAGTCAAGCAATTGCTGCCAGATTCTCTGGTTCCATCACCACAGCAGAGGAAGCAGCTTTTGGCAGCCCAGCTCTAAGCTGGTGTTCTAGGAGATGTATCTGGAATCTAAGCCCAGAGCATGTTCCAACATTTCAAAATAAATTATGCCATATGATTTCTCTACTTAATCTAGTTAGACTGACTTGTGTTATGTACAATCAACTCTAAATGATGGAACATCCTTATCTTGTTCCTAACTTTAAAGAAAATATATTGATAATTATAATATTTCACCAATAAGTATGAAACTAGTTTTTGAATGTGTGTTTATGTACAAATATATCTGCATAACACTTTAAAATACTGTTAAAATTATTCCTTTAATTTCCTCCATATCCATAGTTATTTACCCTTCTAGCTTCTAATTTTATGAGTCTTTTTTTCTCCTTGGTTTCCTTAATTTCCTACTGTGAAAGCAAGTTTATAATCAAAATTTACTATTTTAAAAAACATTGCACACGTTATTTTTAAGCCTATTTTCCACTATTTTTCTCATATGTGCGTGTGTGTTCACGCATGCATGCTAGCTTAAGAGACAGGGCCCACACTTATTTCTGTTAAGTGTATCTTATTCTATTTGGCCTAGAATTTTGTTATCCAATATATTATCTATACCTCCCAGCTTTGTTTTATCTGTAAATTTGACAATACACATTTACATAATTTATTTAAAAATAAAAAGTTAAACATGTCAGGACTGAAAATACTAAAAATAAAAATCTGCTTCCAACTTTTAGAAATCACTTTATAGACTCACATGGATTTATTAATTAGCATTTTTAAAGAATAATCTTTAATCAATTCCAGACTCACCAAATTATATTCAAATTTATCCCACATTTCTTCATCTTATTTTTTTTTTTTGATTCGGAGTCTCACTCTGTCGCCCAGACTGGAGTGCAGTGGCCGCTTCCAGCCACCGCAGCCTCGACCTGCTGGGCTCCAGTGATCCTTCCGCCTCAGCCTTCCAAGTAGCTGGAATTACAGGCATGCGCTACCACGCCCAGCTGATTTTTTGATTTATTGTAGAGATGAGGTCTTGCTGCCCAGGCGGGTCTCGAACCTGCGGGCTCAGGCAATCCACTCACCTCAGCCTCCCAAAGGCATGGGGATTACAGGCTGAGCCACTGAGCCCGGCCTCTTCATCTTATTTAAATCAGACATTGTGTTAAACTTCTCAAATTATTCAATTGCCTAGAGGGTCAAGGTTTTTTTTTTTTAAATCTGTTTTAATGAACTTTAAAAAATATTTTTAATAAAAATATTTTAAAATAGGAGTCTTAAAGCTTTAGTTCTAATGTAAAGCCTGTAAAATACCTTAAAATCAAACATCAATAGTGGTGCTTCTTCTATTTTAAACATTCCGTCAGCATTTCCCCACTGTAGTTCAGTGGTTCTTAATCATTTGCAGCCCCTCCCTCTGTTCTGTGGTTTGCAAAGGAAAGAAACACTGTTAGACTACACTTTTCTTCATCAGCACTAGATTTATACATTTTTGCCCAAAGTATTCTACATTCCTTAATTCAATTAAAGTCAAGCACCTTTGAACTACTGACTATGAGATGCATTTTGATGTGAAAACTGTGTGTTAGAATAGATTGCATGCTGTCACACTAACTCCCAAGGAACTCTTTCAAGGTTGGTCATCCTCATCTCAATCAGAAAGTACATCATTTATTTATTTCAGCTATATGATTTAGTCCTTTGAAAATACGGGTCAGTTGTAGATCTAGGGGATGTCCCTGAAGGTTGAGGGCATGAGTCACTGGAAGGAGGGTCACTACCTCATCTCCTTGGATCTCTTTCTGTCCACAGAGCAGCTCTATGATATTTTTTTTATATGACCAGTGCCACCAGGTACTGCCAGGGTATGAATGTGTCTTCCAAAAGTCTGAATGTGTCTTCCAAAATTAATACGTTGAAACTTAATCGGACACTGTGATAGTATTAAGAGGTGAGACTTTTAGGGAGTAATTAAATTATGAGGACAGAGTCCTCATGAATGGATGAGTGCCTTATCAAGGGGCCAGTTCTCCCCTTCTGTTCCTTCCACCATGTGAGGACATAGCCTTCACTCCTCTGGAGGACACAGCAACAAGATGCCGTCTTGGAAGCAGAAAGCCCCTCATCAGACACCAAAACTGTTGGCACTTTGGACTTTCCAGCATCCATAACTGTGAGAAATAAATCTCTGTTCTTATTAATAACCCAGTCTCAGGTATTTTACTAAAGCATCACAAAAGTACTATGACAGGTACTTTCTATAAGCTTCCACAACTGCAAAGGAATATTAAACACATAGATAGGGATAGAAGGTAACAAAGACACTGAGTTGTAAATAATATTTTATAAGATCAATTTTACTTCTTACATGTTGAACTTCATACTACCTCTGTCAATAGCTTTAATTATTATTATTCTTTTTTTTAGGAAGTGCTCCTACTGACAGTGGATCCAGTTGGTGAAGGTGACTCACATCATTTTGAATGGATGAATAATTTTGTAACAGATGTAGAATGGAGAATAAGAGGAGAGAAGGACAAAGAAGAAAAATCTAGACTTCATCAATTATAAAGTGCTTATTCTATGACTGATACCATATTTTACATGTATAGCTTATTTTGAGGGAAAAAATCCCTAGGGTTTTAATAAAAGCCTTTAAAATGAAACCTTCAGGCATTTTTCCAATGCCTAATGGATTGCTCTAAAACATAAAACCAGGAATCCAGGAATTATTTGTTTCTGGTTTCGCATAAAGCTTCATTAATCACCACAGATCACTAAAAATCAGTAAAATGTCATAAAACCTTGCTTTCCATTTTCCTGCAAATCTAACACTGACACATTCATAGTAAAGAGTTAGAAAATGGAATGGGTCAGGCATGTTCTAGAATACAAATTAGTAGTTTATGGGAAATAGAGAAAATATATATGTGTATATGTGTCTACATATGAAATAGATGCATAATGGTGGCTTTGGTGGCATGAGAACTTTTTATTCCGTACCATTAATTTATTTCTTTATTATTTCCTTATTTTAAAAACAACCACAGAAAAAAGTTACTGAGTTATTATCTTCATTTTACAGATAAAGATAATAAGGTTTACAGAGGCTAGAATACTTGTATAACATCACAGCCTTAGTAAGTGCTGGGACTAGGATTTGTACTCCAGCAAATACGACTCCAGAATCTATCCTTTTAAACACAGTGCTACACAACCTTCCCTAAAAGCATTTAGCAATAAATGATCAGATATATTATTGTGTGACCAAAGAGTATGAATCAATTAACAGCACTCAAGGAATCAAAAGTTAAACATGGTGCTTGCCATGTCCTAAATTACCTCTATTAATAGAATACATAACATGTCTCTTCTACAGAAAAACCAGCCTTTGTGATAAATCACAATATTGTTTTATTTCTTATAGTTAAAACATTCACCTCTTTAGACTGCAGTGTGTGTAGTTTCAGTGGCAAAAATTGCTTCTGATTGCTGATATATAAGCTAATTAATGCATGCTATTGTTTGAATATAAGGACAATTGAGTATTACAAATTTAGGTTAATCCAGCAAAATCTGTTTAATTCTCTTTAATGCTCTTCATGTAGATTCACAAGCATGCATATATTTTTAACCTAAAAGCAAAAAAAAAAAAAAAAAAAGGAAGAGAGAGAGAGAGAGAAAAGCCCCACCAACAAAAATCTCTACATGTTTTTGCCAAGATTATAATGTCTTTGGACAATATACATAAAAATCTGAACTATACAGTTACTACCATTAGATACATTTTAATTTTAGGTTAAATGATAAAGATCTGCAGTTCAGAATATTTCTCTTCTAATCCTGACTTTGTTATTAGTTAAGTAGATGATGTTTAACATACCACCTAATCTCTCTGAGCATGTACTTCTTCCTTCATAAAACAGAAACACATACTCCCTACCTGGTTAAACTGCTATGGTGATCAATGAGATAAAATAAATGGGAGTGTGTTAAAACTTAAAAACATGATTCAAATGTAAAGTATTATTTTAGAATAATTTTATTGAAAGACACCCCATGTAGACTTAGTTTATTTGCTAAAATGTGACCTAAATATCTGGAAACTTTATTCTGAACACGTCAAGTTAATGCTCAAAGCTTCCAATGGCTCCAGATTTCCGATCCCACATTTTCCCACTCCTGTGGATTTGCAAGCACTTCCATGATCTTAGTCCAGGCCACCTATCCAGTGTCAGTTTCCACTGTCAACCACCAAGGACTCTGCTGCTATTTTCAAGTCTATCACCATATCTACTCATGATGTTCCCACTGTGCCATGTCTGTTTCCTTTTCTACTTAGTGAATTCTCTTCCCGTCTTCAAAATTCAAAATTTTCTATTACTGTCCCTGGAGCCCTTGGAAAAAAAAACTTATGGAGTATACCTCATGTTACAAATGCCTTATGTTTGTGTGTGTGTGTGTGTGTGTGTGTGTGTGTGTGTGTGTGTGTGTGTGTTTTAGTCTTGCTCTCCTTATTAAATTATAATCTTCTTATGGTGAAAAGCCATTCTGTATACTATTTCAGAATATTCTTTATAGTGTTTTGCATATGATGTGAATTTTTCTGTCACGCACGAGATACTCATTGAACAGTACTTTTAAATACTCAGGCACTGTGCCAAGAGTTGAAGAATGAGGTGGACACCGTTCTCTCCTCGCAGAGAGCACCACACAGTGCAGGATTCGGTCCTATGCACAGACATTCAGTAAGTTGCAAAGTTCTTCATTAAGGAAGCCCAGGGGAGTGACACATAACCCAAATCTTAAGTAGTTAAGGTAGATTTGTCAGAGAAGATGACCCTTAAGCCCAGGAGACCAACACATAATCCAAATTTTAGGTAGTTCATGTAGGTTTCTCATAGGAGGTGACCCTTAAGCAAAGAATCTCAGAAAGAATAAGAGTCAACCAAGTGAAATGAGCACCAACCTCATTATTTAGCTTCCCAAGATGATCAAGCTAAGAGTGATGTAGGATTCACCTGGGACCAAGAGCTGCACCATGCCCTTTTAAGAACCTCAATAACAATCATGTCATCCTAACTCTTGGTTCGGCAGCTTTTCCATTAAGTCACATGGTTTTACTTAGCCAAGTTAATGAGATGCAGGATGCATGCTATGTTTCTAAAGCCAATGAATCCATTCCCTTAATTACATTACCAGTCAAACACTTGACTTGAAATAAAATGTCCTAAATTGAATATCAGTATTTCCACAGCAGACACAATTTTATCTTATAATTACTTGTCTTGACAGTCTTTGACCTACACAGGATTTGAGATAATATGTAGGAAGAAGAATACAATCTTATTATGCATTAGGCATAAGTTTGTCATCAAAGGAGCAGTGGAGAGAAAGGACACTATTGTTTACCAAATGTACATTATGTGCCAGCCACCAACAACCTATTTTATAGTCTTCAAAAATTCTATTGAGATAAATACAATAAATCCTTTTATACATGAGAAAACAGAGGTTTCACAGAAGTTAAACAACTTAACTCAGGATACAGCAGACAGATATGAAACACAAACTCATATCCATTTAAAGGCCATGCTCTTTTTCTCCACTACCCCTTTCAAGGGGTTGATTAGTCAAAGGGATGATCTCTAGCCAAGTTTCCCAGACTATACCAGGTCTCTCCCTTTTTTCAGTGTTTTTGTATTTCTCTGAACTTCTCTATAATAGAAGTCACTGCAGCTGGCAGTTATGTATTTATTTCTACATTTCATTGATTAATACCTACTATGCCATGAGAGTCCAGGCTCCAAAAGGACAATGCCATTTTTATTCACCACATTTTATGCCCAGGGCCTGGCATATTGCTGACATTTCATAGGCACTTATCAAATAAATGACACTTACACCATGCAGTCTGAAGCAAGAAACGTGGGTATTAATGGATTAAAGACATTTCCTGTGAGAACAATGCAGCCTCAAATTGGTGAGAGATGTGCAAATTATCTGGGTGGTTTTGACAACACAATTGCCCTTTATCAGTTTTGAAATATTAAGAAATACTCTCCAGTAATCATTTACATCTTATCATACTGTAATAAAATATGTACCATGTTAAGAAACTGTCGATGTACAAAGACATTTTAAGTCTCTTGGTATCAGTTGCAACTGAATAGTCATAGTTTTTATACGAAATTATTTTAAAGTAAAAGATATTTTAAAGTGACAAGTATTTTCAATCCTGTAGTTTTAGTTGAACTTGTATACACAAATATAGAAATTGTACTTGCCATGGAAATACTTATATTCAGTTTAGAATATTTTATTTCTAGTCAAAATTCTCTCTGTGTGTGTATATGTGTGTATAGTAGTAGTAGTATGTTGTTTGTTTGTTTAATTTGATCTTAAAAGCCCTTAGCTGGAAACTGGTTATGTCTAAAAAATTCATTGAATTATGCTCATGGTACTTGAGAATTTAGACATTAATTATGCTGGGGCTATAACTTAGATTACAACAGGGATAGAGAACAATTTTATCAGTGGTCATATTATTCTAAAATATTCAAAAACAACCTTAAATAAGCCCATTTGCCTTGCTTTTCATTTGACCCAGTTCTTTGTCTGAGACAAAGCAATCTGACAGACCCAGTGGAAGACTGGCTACTTTGCTGTAAGTCAGGAGATATTTTTTTTAACCTTCTAGTAAGAAGTAAAGTGCTCTACACAAACTTATTCCATTTCTGCAATGTGAAGAAAAGAAGGAAAACTGTTAAAAGAAAACATTGTGCAATTTATTTCTTACATCAACACTTAGTTTTATTGCTCCCATTTTGTAGATAAGGGAAACTGAAGCCCAGAGAGGTTAAATAATGCTGCCAGTGTGTCAGAACTGGCAAGTGATGCAGTCAGGGTGTATCTTCTCTGGGACTCAATTTACACACATATAACAGAAAAGCGACTGTTCCATCTAATGTGCCTGATTTAGGTGATAAATTGATTAATGAGTCTGATACCTCTGGCACAGAGTTAATGCTTGGTAGATAACCATACATCATTATTAACAAATCATATTATCTTAATTAACTAAATTTATTTTTGGCAGCATAGGTAAGACCTATGTGGCTAAGGTGACAAGAATAGAAGTTTCCTTCATTAATCAATGTATTAGCAAATGTCACTGAGTACTGCTGTGGTGTTTGGTGACTAAAGAGTGGTAGCTGGCAAAAATTTAGTCTCTAGGTAAATCCAGTGGACAAGAGAGGGCATGAGACACTTTGAGCAGTAAAAAATTGTTAAATTCTGTAGGAAGCTCTGTAAGTCAATATTGTCCATTAAATTTCAATGAAGTCCACTACATCATTAATTCATGAACAATTACCCTGCAATCTAAACTGTGAACACTGAAGCTTAAGTTGACAAGCAGTTCCTTTTTAATTGTTTAAAAAGCTCTTTAACTCTTTGGCATGAAGGTTGTGCACAGAGCAAACAAATATGCAACCCCAAGAAGCACTGACATGAGCTTGAACTTATTGGTGATCAGTGATTGTCTGGCCCTGTAGATGACTCTCGAATTATGAAACTCAATTGCTATTAAAGCTGACAAAGATCTCAGAGGATTTAACCTCTCATGTGACTGATTTGCACCCATGGTGCTTTATTTACTTTGTAGTGCTTTAACTTAAAAAGTTTCTTAGATGATCAAAGTGTTTGAATGGGACCATGTATGTGGCTCATCTACTGCTGGAAACAAAGAGAAAAAAAGACTTTTTCTTTTAAAGTGTCCCCACCAGGAGAGATATTAGAGATGAATTAAAAGTCTTAATTTGGGCTCTAACTCAGATATTCAACTGGTCACCTCTACTAAGAAATCAACCAATTAATAAATGTTTTGATTCTAGACTTTGTTTATATATTGGTTTCTGGGGAATCAAAGCATTGGTGGTTAGGTTCCCAGACTCCCTGAACAATGTTTTTCCACTTATCATTTAGCCAAAGTACTGTGAATTTTTTAAAAATGTAAAATAGCATAAAACTATACCATTCTCTTACAGTAATATAATAAAATAATGAGACCCTGTTGCTATCTAAAGGATGCTCCCTCCCATGTGTGAGTGTGTACACACATGGTCAGCATGTGGATGATTGTGAGGTGGAGGAACATCCTCCATGCACGAGCTGCCCACGTACACAGGATTTCTGAAAATCATATAGGACAATTGGTTGTTTTCACCTTAAAATTTCTCAAGCATTAATAAGTACTTAATTAAAATCAAGTTCATAGACCTATCCAATATGGTAGTCACCAGTCACAGGTAGCTACTGAGCACTTAAAATGTGGCTAGGCGGAATCGAGATATGCAATTATAAAATGCAAACTATCAACTTAACACAAAAAAGTAAAATATCTCATTAATAATTTCATTAATAATTTTACATTGATTTTTATGTTGATTACATATTATATTGATTACAAGTTAAAATGTTTTGAGTATATTGGGTTAAATAAAATATATTACTAAAATTAATGCTTTTTTTCTTCTTTTTAAAACTGTGGTTTCTCCTTTCTTTTTTTCACTGTTAGTTTTTCTTTTTTAACTGTGTCTACGAAAACTACATATGTGGTTGACAATGTATTTTCATTGGACAGAGCTGCCATAAAGCCTAAGAGTTTAGGATGTCATGAGGTTCCTAGAAGTATAAGGAGACACAGTTCCAAATAACTTAATTAGAAATAAAGGTTTTCTTTTAACTGATAGAAAAAGTCCATAATTTTATGAAAAAACAAGCATGGTTCATCCTTAGAGAATGAGTACCTCAAAACCACAATGAGATACCACTTCACATTCATTATGATAGTTATTATCAAAACAAAACCCAGAAAATAACAGTGTTGCCAAGGATGTGGAAATATTGGGATCCTTGTGTACTAATAGTGGGGATGCAAAATTGTATAGTTGCTGTGAAAAACATCATGGCAGTTCCTCAGAAAATTAAAAATAGAATTACCATATCATCTAGAAATTCCACTTCTATCTACCCAAAACAGCTGAAAGCAGAGACTTGAACAGACATTTGTACACCCATGTTCATAGCAGCATTAATAACAGTAGTCAAAGATGGAAGCAATCCAAGTGTCCATGGACAGATTAATAGATAAACAAAATGTGGTATATACAGTGGAATAGTATTTATCCTAAAAAAGGAAGGAAATTCTGACATAAGCTACAGAATGGATGAACCTTGAAGACATTATGCTAAATGAAATAAGCCAGTCATAAACAGATAAATACTATATAAGTCCACTTATATAAGGAACATAGAGCAGTCAAACGCATAAGGACAAATTAAAATAGTAGTTGCTGGGCACTAGGCGGAAGAGGAAATGAAATGCAAGTCTTTCTTTGTCAGTTGTACAATAATGTTATTGTTTAATGGATGCAGAGCTTCAGAGTTGCAAGATAAAAATGTTCTGAAGATGGATGGTTAGGTGACAGTTGTGTTAAAGAAAAAATATTCTGACAGATACTTGCTAAAATGGTAAGGATGACTTTTATTCCAGACCATTGTGATAAGTGTCAAGACCATCACAATAGAAGAGAGAGATTGGGTTCAACTCCAAATACAATAAACACAGCTGAGAATTTATAGCCAAGGAGCAGAGTGGAGATCGGGCTTAGTGGATGAAAAACTACTAAAAAGGAACTTCAAGGATAGGGAGATTCTTGCTAAACCAACCTAACAGGATTCTTACTGAAGGGAGGCCAGAGTGATCAGATAACAAGGGTGGGGGTCCTGCCCAAACTGACAGCAATATTTTTGCTACAACTGGACCAGGCAGGCTTGAGGGCAAAGCCCAAGGATGAGGCCTAGCTGAGAGGAGCTTGACTAAAGTGTGATTAAGGAGTTTCTCTTTGTCAGTTGTACAACAATGTGAACGTGCTTACTGCTTCTGGATTGTGTACTTAAAATTGGTTAAAATGGTAAATTTTATGTTATATATATTTTCCCACATTTTAAAAAAAGTTATGGCTTCTACCTATCAAGAGTTTCTCTCCTCTTTTTCTCGTGGTCTAAACTCTGAAAACTTCATTCCTGACCTCCGACAAAGTTAAGTCTCAACCTTATATCAACTTTTTAGTATTTTAAGAAAACCATCTTATTTCATCAAGAACTATTTTTTTCCTCCCAAATTTTGTGTCATTGATTGCTATCTTGGATAAGATCCCCTGAAAATGTTTTAGTTTCAGGTACACCTTCCTGAACACTATTCTCGATGAGTGGGATTGAGCAGTTCAAAATAGAGCTGAATTATCACCACCAATGCTTTGAATTCCATATTTATTGTAATACAGGCCCCATTCTAAGTTTTTTTTTTTTTTTTGCGGTCATGTCATGATATCAGTTCATACTGAGCAATACGATGTTTTCACACCTATTGCTACTAGGCTTCAATTTGTATGCTTGCAGTTTGATTATTCAGAATCCTTATACTTCTTCCCACATAATTTCATATTGTGTTGGCACCATTGTTCTAGAGCTGTGGCAGTCCAAATATTTTCCACAGTGAAACCCTGAGAGATATTTTTTTGGAATCTGCAATAAAATTGAAGGTGTTCTGATGGAGGTGTGACCTCCCATCCACTATTCCTTGTATGGCCTCTGCCTGACCCTCCTGTGGCCCCTACGGCATCTTAGTGGAAGCAAGGGCTATCAAGATATGTTTTCTTATTTATGGCATCATATCAGGTTCCTAAATTTTTTGAGCACCCTGATTTCAAAAGTCATTGATATAGCAGGAGACTTTTTATTCATATAATCTATCTTTTAGCAATTATCCCTGACTTTTCATTTTACTGTTTACATTGGGTTTCTTGATGATCTCTGAGTTCCCTGGTAATGAGAAGCTCTTTCTGCTACAGGAAGATTCTAGAATTCTGTAGAAACAAATTGAAATGGTATAAATAAATAAATAAATAAATAAATAAATAAATAAGTTTGAGAAAATTTAAATTTGGAAAAAACAGATCCAAATCCCAACCAAAGACATCTTTCAGTTATAAATTATAGTACTGACTGTAACATTTGCTTTGTCTGGTTAGGATGTACTCCTGTGGCTGGCCTGAGATACTAGTTTTCTAAAAGTAGCTGATGAAGGAACTATAAAAGTTAATAGTTTTCTCATGGAGTTATTTATTTGCCGACAGAATAAAATTCACTGTCTCTGTAAAGCTTCAAACCCTAAATAGAACTGAGAGTTAATAGTGCTGAAATTTTTGGTAGTTTTTATCATCCATGGCAAATGAAGTTAATTCAACTCAATTTGAGTCAGTGAACATTTATGGAAACACTTAATGCAACACACTGGCCAAATGGTGGCGATACTAAGATAAATACGATGGCTATGCCTTCAAGGAGTTCATAGTCTAGTGGGTTATGCACTGTTTTAGAACTTCCAAAGGAAATCAGCCATAACTAATACAATTAGTAACAACTTAAGATGTTCTATAGTGAAAGAATAAAAGGGTCATTAATCAACTGGAGAAAAAGCTAGTGTTTTTGATCAACTAGAGATAACATCCAACCACATTTGGTTGACAAGTTCACTATTTAGAAATTACTTAGCTGGCTCACTGCTCCACAGAGAAAAACACATTTGTAATCTGTCACAGAAGTTCAGGCCTGGGTCTGGACGTTTAACTCACTGTGTGTAATGCGGTGGGATGCATTTTCCTTAATGGACATTCCATGACAGCTCACTAACCAGTTCTGCAAGCATGGAGATATGGAATTAAAATATTGGGGGTTTCTGACCTTGGCAGTTCTGGAGTTCTTACTGATTCAGAACTGCAGCTGCACAGCACACTGACATCTGAAAGGACTGACTCCAAATGCAATACACTTGATTAATTTGTTGCTAGAAAAACTACAACTCCTACTCCAAATTTCGATGTAAGAATAAGAAAAAAAGTCCTCATATACAGTGGGAGAGAAAATTATCCATTAAAGGCCACAATGAAATATAAGTATAACAGATGTTAAAATATATAACATGCTCATTATCCCAAGACATTCAGTGATTAACTATGCACATTCTCTTTTGTTATGCAAAAACATGCAAGCACTTTAATGAACATTATAAGGATTCCTAAGCAAGTAAAAATGAGCGTGTCTCTTAGTTAACATACTGTATAACACCAATCAAATGTTCAGTGGAAGCATAAACATCTTTCACTTAATCATCTGGGCAAAAATTATGTATTTGAATTCCAAACACAATTCTGCTATTCCTCTATACAACTCAAACAAGTTTAATTCTTTTCCTTTTACTTATTCTCCCAAACACTATATTACTGAGGGTAGTTTTATGTCTGAATATATTATAAATTCACTCAAATTTTTTTTTTTTTGAGTCAGAGTCTCATTCTGTCACCCAGTTTGGAGTGCAGTGGCACGCTCAGGGTTACTGCAGCCTCCACCTGTTGGGCTCAGGTGATCCTTCTACCGCAGTCTTCTAGACAGCTGGAACTACAGGCATGTGCCACTGTGTCCAGATCGTTTTTTGATTTATTGTAAAGACAAGGTCTCACCAAGTTGTCCAGGCTGATCTCAAACCCTTGGGTTCAGGCAATTCTCTTGCCTCTGCCTCCCAAAGTACTGGGATTACAGATGTGAGCCACCGTGCCCAGCCTAAATTCACTCAAATTTCAATAATGAGTGAAATGTGATTTATATATTTATAATTCCCTCTTCGATTTTAAAATATTCTCTCATATTTTCCACTGAATTTTCATTGCTTTTTTTTTGTGATCTTGATGATCTCAGAAGAGAGGACAATACATTTTATTTATCCTTGTAGCCCCAGTACTTGAAGTACAGCTAATAAACATTAAATACATATAAAATATGTAAATGCATACAAGTATAAATATATTATCAGGTTTTTCAGTGACTTATTGTCAGGATAAGGTCACATTGGTGACATTCTAGAGAGAGGAGCATGAGAGACACTGACTCCCAAGGCCTGCGCCTTGAACTAGAGCTTGACATATGGCTCAGTCTAGAGGGAAGAAGACTTTAATAGATTAGATAGCTTGTGAAACTCTGAAATTTCAAAAGAGGGAAAGATGCCTGAGGGTGTTGAGTCTTAAGAAACATCAAACCACTCATTTGGGCAGCACACTGGGTGAGCAGTGTAGCGAGGTTGTCAAATGACACCTGGATTGTGAAGGACCACATAGGACAGTGAATATTCTCCTAAAGACAACAAAAAGCCACAGAAGAATTCCAAATAAGAAAGTGACATGATATTAGAGCTGTTTTACAAAGAAAAACTGACGTGGAAGATGAATCTGATGCTCTGGATAGCAACACACTGTTCTTTGTATGACCATTTCATGCAACATAGACTAGCTACATTCCCTCTTCCATTTGACAGTCTCTCAAATACATGAAAGTAGCTAACATGCCCTTCCCCAAAGTCTATGCTTCAAGTTTAACATCCTTAGAAATACGTTTAGGCTTTCTAAGATTCAGATTCCAGAGTTCTATTTGACCTTTCATACAAAATTTTCTATGGGCAGTGTTTAGGAATTTGTATTACACATGCATGTACACATCCACCCCACACCACATGCAGACATATGTACATACATATCAGGTGATTCTTGGGCAGACACAGTCTTGAAAACAAGTGTTGTAAACAATCTTTACAAGTAAAACTGAGAACAAATATTTGTAACACATAATAGAAAAAGGGATTATATATTTAATATGTAAGAAACTATTACGAACCAATGAGAAAAATATTAAGCACCCTATGAGAAAATTAAGCAAAAGGTGTTAACAACCAATTCACAAAAAGAATAAAGTCAATAGATTAAAGAAAAAAAAATCTTGACTACACTTCAGCCATCCTTGTCCTCAGTTTTGAAATAGAAAAGCTTTGAAAAAGTTACCAGCGCTTTGGAAGGCTGAGGTGAGTGGATTGCCTGAGCCGGAGGGTTTGAGACCCGCCTGGGCAACTTGGCGAGACCTCATCTCTACAATAAATCAAAAAATCAGCCGGGCATGGTAGCGCATGCCTGTAGTTCTGGCTACTCGGAAGGCGGAGGCAGAAGGATCGCCGGAGCCCAGCAGGTCGAGGCTGCGGTGGCCGGGAGTGGCCACTGCACTCCAGTCTGGGCGACGGAGTGAGACTCCAACTCAAAAAAAAAAAAGAATGTTTTTTTATCATTCATTCAGCAGCAAAACCTAACCTGACCTGAGCTCATTTAATAGCAAACTTGATGATAAGCGAGTATGTTGATGGTCTCTGTCTGCCCCACGTAGTAGTGTGGATATTTACATTTCATTGCCAAGGAATGAAAAGGTTAGTTTGTTTACAGCTTGCTACCTCAGGACCCCTGAGGTGGTTATATAATATAAGTCCTATATCACCTTGCTAAAAATCAAAACAAAATCCAAATTTTGAAAGAGTTGTTGAACTAAAGATTATAGACGTGTAATTAAAGAAATGTATGTCAAAATGTGACATTATTTTTTTACCAATCAAATGGAATGTTATTAATACAAACCCAATGTACTTTGTTGGTCTGAGGGATTGTTGCCTTTCTCTTATTATTATGAAATGATAAATGAAACAACCCCTAGATAAAAATTTGGCTAAGCATATTAGAAGTCATTATAACGTACAATAGTTTTTACTTAAATTTCAGCTTTTTTGAAATGTATATTAAGAAAATAATCATTGTTGTAATGTCATGTTCATTACAACATTATAAATGGTAATAACATGAAAATAAAATTTTAACAATAAGAAATCTGTTAATGCTATCACAGATAAAATTATAATACATTCATTAAATGAATCTTGGGAAAGAATATTTAATGACATGGGAAATGTTAGTAACATACTGTGTATGAAAAGACAGGTTTGCAAAACAATAATGGTAAGAATCATTCTGTTTTTATAAAAATACATATGCAATTATGTGCACAGATTGAAGCCTAAAAGTAATGATGAATTTACCTGGAAGGTTATTTAATGGATATTTTTATTTCTTTTTTTCCTATTTGATGCTTTCCAAATTTTTCTAAAGAATCTGTAATGTTTGTTTAAAGGTTTAGCACATTTTTAATGCAATACCCCAAACTCAACACAATTCTGTTGAAATGTTCTGACCACAACAAAGTAAGATGGTACCATTGCTTCTCTTGCACTGGACATTTCTGTTAATAGAGCTTAAGTTGACATTATAAAGGATAAACTATTTATAATTTGGTACAGTATAAACAGGCTTTAGTATGTTATAATATAGGGCATAATAATAATGATAAGGATGAAAATAGTAACATCATCATAGAAAAAGAAATTTAATGAAATTATAGACATCCAGAAGCTACACTACCAACATCTTTCCAATGAGATCTTTTCTTACTTCTCACCTCCTTTTCCTCCATAATTATATAGGAATGACTTAAGAGTGCAAAATCTCTCTAATTGTAAAAGATGGGGGTGTTCTATCTCAAAATAACTGTTTGAGACAATATATTTATTTCCCCTTTTTCTCTAAACACTAGTGAATTTATTGGGGGCAAAGAAAGAGGATCAGTAATGAGGCAGGAGAAAAATAGAGTGTATGACAAATAGCTCCCATATATGTAAATAGTTCTAGAGCACAGCAAAAGACAGACAGATTTCAAATCATTTGTCAGACTAATGTAACTGTGATAAAAATTAGCAGGAAGAAAGGATACATACTTCACTTATAAATATAGACACAAAACTGAATTCAGCAGTATACTAAAAGAATAATGCACTACCACAAAGTAATGCAAGGATGGGTCAGGGTAAAACAATCTATTATCATAGTTTACTACATTAATAGTTTAAAGTTGAAAACATAATTAAAGAAAGCTCATATGATCATCTGTAGTGATGTTAAAAGGCTCCTTTATAAAATTCACCATGAATTCCTGATAAAATTTAGTAATCTCTTAAGTGCCAGTAGAGATCAACAGCAAAAATGATACTAAATGATTAGAGAAATAGAAGAAATCTAAAACCTCAATAATGAAATAGGATCAGCATATGAGCTGGATGTTCATAAGACAATACTAATAACCATCAAGCATCTAATAGAGGAAATAACCTTAATCTAATGAACAATGAAAAAAATTAGAGAGCAATAAGATATTCTTGACCATTGGACTAGCAAAAGATTTAAAAGATCAGTAACACCCAATATAGGCAAAGATATAGAGAAAACCAGGTGTATTCGTTCCTATTGCTACTGTAACAAAGGATCACAAATGTAGTACCTTTAAACAATAGAAGTTGATTATCTTATAGTTCCAGAGGTCAAAAGTTTAAAAAGGGTCTTGCTGGACTGAAACCAAGTTGTCAACAGGGCTGTGTTCCTTCTGGAAGCCCTATGGTAGAATTAGTTTCTTTACCCTTTCTTGATTGTAGAGGTCACCCACATTCCCTGGCTTATGGCCTTCTTCTTTATCTTCAGAGCCAGCAATGTCAGGACAAGTCCTTCCCGCACTGTTATCTCTCTGGTTCTCTTCTGCTTCCCTATTCCTCTTTTACAAACCCTTGTGATTATACCAGGCCCTCTCATATTAAACAAACAAACAAACAAAAAGTTTGCTATTATTTATTTATTTATTTTTAGTTGGAGTCTCTCACTCAGTCGCCCAGACTGGAGTGCAGTGGCCGCTCTCGGCCACCGCAGCCTCGACCTGCTGGGCTCCGGCGATCTTTCCACCTGAGCCTTCCGAGTAGCTGGACCTACAGGAGCACACTACCAAGCCCGGCTAATTTTTTTGATTTATTGTAGAGTTGAGGTCTCGCAAGTTGCCCAGGCGGGTCTCGAACCCACGGGCTCAGGCAATCCACTCACCTCGGCCTGCCAAGGTGCAGGATTACAGGCGAAGCCACCGAGCCCGGCCAAAAGTTTGCTATTTTAAAAGCAGGTTATTATCAGCCCTAATAAGGCAACCTTAACTTCCCTTTGCCATGTGACCTAATATATTTGCAGCATCCTAGGAGTAGTGCATATCTTTTTGGGGGGTGGGAGTTAGAGGGTGTGAATTCTTTGTACTACACCAGATATTCCCAGTCATTGTTGGTGGAAGCATATAGTATATGGTTACAACCTTTCTGTCAGTTTGTCATTAAGATGTCATGTGGGTTACTTTGCATCATGGGACTAAAATTATATATTAATTGGATTTGTTTTTTTCTATTATAGCATAGTTTTAAAATATATCTCACAGAAATGTTGAAAATATTTACACTCCCTCACATTCAGGGGTTATGACCTAATCTTTATGGTGACCTCAAGCAAGTTCAAGGCTATGCAGAGATGGAAATAATTTTATTAAAAAATTGTTTAGGATTCATTCTTACTGATAGATGAGGGAATCAGAAAGCTGTTCAGTAATAATATGAAGCTTACTATGACTCAGAAGAAACAGTAAAGGTGCCTAAACAATCTAGATCTCTGGCAATCAGTGATTTTTAAAAGATGTTCCATTATTCATTCAAATATCTGACTCATTACTTAAGTCTCAGAAAATACACACTTTACAGGCAACACAATCCTAGAGGTCAAACAGAATATGTTCCAAAGCTATTAAGCATGCAAATACAAACCTAACTAATACCTGGACTCTGCTACAAAGTAACAACTTTGTCATTTCCATAACATGCCTTCTATGAAATAAACCACCAATTCATTTTATTGTAATCAAATTATGCTCTTGTTACAGTTCATTCCCTTCCTCCCACATACACTTAGGTCATTATGACTAAAGATTTTTCCAGTTTAAAAAAATCTAATTTTATGACAATCCCTGTTTTAAGTCTGCTCATTTCTACTGCGAAGCCCACAAACTTTTTCTCACACCATCAAATAAACCATAATTTTTATTTTATGATAGAAAGTGCAGTCAATATATATTTAAAAATACTTTTGCCAGTAAGCTTGAAACCTTGAGTGATTCTTTATCAAGATATGCAACACAAACTAATGTTATTAATATCAAGTAGTTTGCAGTAGAGAAGAGAGAAGGCTGTTACTTTTGTAAATTAATAATCTATGACTAAACTTAAGATTTATGAGCTTTTAGAATTGTAATTTGCTTGTGTAGTTTTTTTCACTTATCATAATAGAAGTTTTTACTGCTAATGTGAAAGTCTGTGATTGCAATTCTTCATCACTCCATTCTCAAGGAAGTACCGCTTGGTAGAAGTCACCAAATCTATCCCTATAGCCAGCAGCAGAATGTGTCCTGGTTTCATCATAATATTTTTACCCCTTCTTCTTCTTCCAGGGATTAGGAAAAACATAACAGATTCTGCCATGCTCAGAATCTCTCCCCTAATGACTTCACACTTAGAATTTTCTTACCTTGCATCTTTTTTTTTAACTTTTAATTTTATTTTAAAGATGTGGGGTACAATTCAAGGTTAGGTATATAAATGTTCATTATGCAGGTACCCTTGTTGATGAGGTGTTTCCCACTTCCCTTGGCAGATTCCCACTACTGCCAATCCCGCCTTCCCCCACTCCTGGCAGTTTCCCGCAACTGCCAAACTTTTTCTTATAGTATTGCAATAATTGTTCAAGGTCTGCTTATGAGTGAGAACATGTGATACTCAGTTCTTTATTTCCGTGATAAATCACTCAGTATTATGGACTCGAAGTTCATCCAGGTTGCTGTGAAGTTCATGATTTCATCCTTCTTTATGGCTGTGTAATATTCCATCATATATATGTACCACATTTTAAAAATCTAGACCTTTTTGGGGGGCAGCACAATTGGTTCCATGTTCTTGCTATTGTGAACAATACTGCCATAAACATACGTGTGCAGGTATCTTTTTCAAAGAGTGATTTGAGTTCTTCCAGGTATAGTCCCAGTAGGGGGATTGCAGGGTCATATGGAAGGTCGATTTTTAGATCTTTTAGATCTGTTTAACCACAACATTTTCCACAGAGGCTGTACCAGTTTATACTGCCACCAACAGTGTAAAAGTGTTCCCCTTTTGCTGCATCCTCCCCAGTACCTGTTGTTTTTTGTGTGTGTTATTGATGATGGCTATTCTGACTGGAGTTAGGTGGTATCTCCCTGTAGTTTAAATTTGTATTTCTTTGATGACTAGTGAAGTTGAGCATTTTTTCGTGTATCTGTTGGCTGCTTATATGTCTTCTTTTGAGAAGTGTCTATTCATATCTTTTTCCCACTTTGTAATGGGGCTATCTTTTTTCTTTTTTTTAACTTTTGATTTTTTTATTTTAAAAATGTGGGGTACCATTCAGGGTTAGGTATACAAATGTTCATTATGCAGGTGCCCTTGTTGATGAGGTGTGTGCCCCCCTTCCCCAGGCAGTTTCCCACTACATATTTGAGTTCCTTGTAGATCCTAGATGTTAGGACTTTGTCAGACATATAGTTGACAAATATTTTTTCCCAGTCTGTGGGCTATCTCCCTAATCTCTTGATGGTTTCTTTGGCTCTGCAGAAGCTTGTCAGTTTGATAAAGTCCCACTTGTCTATCTTATCTCTTATGGCATGGGCACTTCGGGTTTTGATCAGGAATTGATTGCCAGTTCCAATTTCCATAAGGGTGCCTCCTGCATTTTCTAAGATTCTTATAGTTTGAGGTTTCACATTTAGGTCTTTGATCTACAGTAGCCACAAAAAAACCAAATACCTTGGCATCTTCCTAACCAGAGACATGAAAGAACTTTACAATGAAAACTAGAAAACACTGCTCAAAGAAATCAAAGATGAAACAAACAAATGGAAAAACATTCCACACTCATGGATTAGAAGAAACAACATTGGTAAGATGTCCATCCTACCCAAGGCAATCTACAGATTTAGTGCAATACCCATTAAATTACCAGCAGCATTCTTCTCAGACCTGGAAATGACAATACAGAAATTCATATGGAAACAAATGACCATGAATTGCCAAAGCAATTCTCAGCAAAAATAAATAAATAAATAGAACAGGAGGTATCACACTCCCAGACTTTAAACATTATTATAAAGCTATAATAATCAAAACAGGTTGCTATTGGTATGAGAACAAGCATATAGACAATGGAACAGGATAGAGATTCCAGAAGCAAAATCACACTTTCTCAACC
Source organism: Carlito syrichta (assembly GCF_000164805.1). Taxonomy (NCBI): domain Eukaryota; kingdom Metazoa; phylum Chordata; class Mammalia; order Primates; family Tarsiidae; genus Carlito; species Carlito syrichta. The sequence continues at coordinate 577,247 of NW_007260198.1, read as the reverse complement.
AACTCATCTTCGACAAAGCCTCCACCACCAACCACTGGGTAGAGGAGAACCTATTCAGTAAATGGTGCTAGGAAAACTGGCTGACCACATGCAAAAGATTAAAACAGAACCCCTACATATCACCATACACAAAATTCAACCCTAAATAGATCAAAGACTTAAATATTGCTTCATAATAGAGGGAAGGGCAATCACATTCCCACATTTTACTACTCTTTTTTTCTCTTTTGCAGCTGTCTCTTAGAGGTATGCCAATAGCACTCGCGGAAATTATCCATTTCAATTAAAAGAGTTTACCTGAATAAAATCTGGACTTAGGGATATATTGAAGAGTCAGAGTTAAGAATCTATTCTGGGTCTATGATGGTTGTACTTTGCAAAATACGAAGAAAACTAAATTAAATCATAAATAATTCAAGAGTCTACAATAAATTTAATGCAGAATTTGTCTCATATTAACAGGATTTTAAATAAGCCTTGTAAAGGCAAAATTTTCAGTTTCTGATCAATTCAGATATGATTTGCACATAGACAATTTATAAAAAAGAAGCACATAGAAGTACATTGATTCCGATCTCCAAAAAAAAAAAAATTGCTCCCAGTTGACAATATTCTAAAATCTTTATTTTACAATGTGAGTATTGATTCCCAGTGGCCTGTCAGGCACTGGCTCAGATGCTGGTCTAAGTTTAACCAGCATCTGTTGGGATATTCTCTGTGTTTGACATGAACTATTCATGTAATTCTCATAACATTTTAGTACGACAGTTATATACATGCAAATAAATCCAAATGCAGCAGTACAATAACTATAATTGGAATATCTAAAATCTGTCATGAACATATAAGAAAAGAAGCACCGACGTTTACCTGAGAGAAGCAGGTGAGACTTCACAGAGATGACTGCATTTAAGCTGAGGGGTGAAGTGTCGCTGATGGTAGTCAAGTGTGCAGAGTGGTGAGAGGCTATTTTATTGCAGGTACAAAGGTCATGACTTGTGTAACCAACAAGTATTTCGGAATTAATAAAGTATAAAATGTAAGGAGTAAGAGTAAGAAAGGGGAGATGGCAGTGATGACCATGAAGAGAAAGTCAGCAGCTGGGTTTAGGCCAGATGATAAAAAGCCTTGTATAGATGATATTTTTATTTTTTTATTTTAAGAATTGTGAAGATCAGATTTTTATGTCTACAATATTACTTTGGAGAAATGGGGTAAGACCAAAAGAAAAGAAAGGATATTGTACTAATGTAAGTGAAAGTTGATGATGACCTAAACTTAGGTCTAGGTCATGATGGTCTAAAGGAGAAATAAATTCAAGAATTATTTAGCAAGAAGAATGTATAAGCATGACAAGCAACTGGAAGATAAGTGAGAGTGAGAAATCCTAGATACTTTTTGGCTTGAGTGACTGATTGGATATCAATTTGAGGGGTCGATGGTAGGTTGGTTTTAGATATGATGAGCTAGAGATGCCCATCAAATGGGTAGGTGGATAGAGTTGGTTGGCAGTTAAATATCCAGGTCAAAATTCAGCAGAGATATTAGGAATTAAAGATTTGAGAAAGACAAGACTATGGGGACTTGAAGCCATGGCAATGGGTGGAACCACCCTAAAAGAATAACTGGGTGGGAAAGATAAGGGAGCCCAGGACAGAACCATAGAGGATGTTTAAGAAGTGGTTAGATGACGGGAATTTGGCACACTGAATTGAAAAGAAAGAGACATGTAGTTTGGCTTTGAGCTAAGCAAAAAGGAATAATTTTATGAAACCTAAAGAAGAAAATATTTCAAATATTGAAATAAGCAACAGTCATGAGATAAAGCAAATGTACCCACCAAGCCTTATTTCTACATTCACTCATTGCCTTAAGGACCTACTGCTTTTCATATTGATGTTATCAGAATATGCCTTGGCCTTCACAACTTTGTTGTCCCCTGACTCTTGCCCAGAAGCCCATCTTGAATCTAAAGAGAAAGAGGAGGCCGGGGACAAATAACACCCAAAGAACTGAAGAATATATTTTTTAACAAATTTTCCTGGGAAGTTGGCTGTAGGATGTAACATTGTGCGTGGCAGACTTTTCTGAAAATCCTCTCTGTCCTAAGTTCTATTATCTGTGGCGGCTGTCATCTCTATGTCTTCTTTCTTTCCCTCTAACAACTTGTTTCAACCTTCTGGATTCTACTGCTCTTCTGCATGGGCAGAAATACCCAACTAGGTCCCTGAGCATGTACAATTTGCATCCATACCCACCACTCTATTCATTAAAACAGACCCTTCTTTGGTATCTACCCTTTTTAAAAGGCCCAGTAAGGGATTATAAACAACTTTTCTTTTTTGTCCTAGGCACGTATTTTTTGTGTGTAAAGTTATTTTGTTATAAAACTGAGAAATATATAATTTTTTGGTTTCATGCTATTCCTCTGCTTGAGATCTTACTCAACTTGCAAAGTAAACATACTCAGCAATTGAAATAAAAATTATATAAATGTTAATCATATCAGACACAAATGCCACTTTAACCAAAAGGATATATAAAAATGTATTTTCATCAGAAATTAGAGAAAAATTCATCAGATACAGACTTAGTTGTATTTTTTCCAGTTTTTCACAATATGCAAGATAGGAATGTTGCAGTTTTATAGGAGAAATGCAAAATTCTGAATGATTTCCCAAACTTCATCAAATAAAATAAATTCAGAGTATCATCTGGCACTTTAAAATTTTCTTGGAGTTCTATTATATATAAAGCCACTGATTCAAAGCAACAGCAAACATTCATTTAATACCAGTGTTACATGAGAGCAGTGAGTTTTAGAGAAATCACAACCAGGTCAATTAAAGAAATTCATATGTCAAACTGAATCTCCTAATGATTTTAATACCTCTGGAGGGAAGAGGGAAGACTCAAGAATCTGCATTTTTAAGCAACACCCAGTTGATTCTAATGCAGGTGACTATGGTCACAAAAATCATGTATAATGACATAAATGAACATATTCCTAGGCACCACTGCACTTACTAAACAAGCAACTTCTGGAAATCTTCTGACAGCCAAAGAACTCACATCTTTGTAAAGGTTCTGGTCATTCTTATGATCAGGTAACAGTGAGAATCATTCCCTCAGTATATGCCTCTGTCTGCAGGTAATGGCTACATTTTTTCTCAGACTCCAAATTCTTTACATACCAACATATTATTATTTGTTTCCTTAGCTAAAACAAAAGGAAGTTAGAATGAACAATCAATTGTAACTCTAAGAATAACTGAAACTTTTTTCAACTAATTTTCTTCTATCCATATTTTTGTAATTTTAATATGCAAAAATATCACACTTCAAGTTGCTTTTTTTAAAGTTTGTTTGTTTTTTAATTGAACCATCACAAAAGTTCTGTAACATGGGTCAGCAAAAAACTGTCATGAACAGTGGATTCCTAGAAACAAGTTTACTTAATCAAGATCACACTGCCACTAAGAAATACAGACCTGACTTTACTCTGTTGCAAGTGTTCCCATCATTCACAAAGTTTTCTGTCACTTGTCAAGTGCTTTCTTTTCAATATTGTATAAAGTATATTATTTCATTTGATATGCACAACACAACAAATTATGAAAAATATGTATGGTTTTTGGAGTCAGAAAAATCATCTGTTTCTTATTTTTTTAATCTTAATTCTGCTGAATCCAGACTTTATTTGTGTGTTGTATGACATTCTCATTTTTTTCTTATTTGTAAAATTATAGATAATAATAATATTGTCCTTATAAGAAGGTTTTATAAAATTAAATGAAATAAAGTACATTTAAGCATCCAGGGTAGTGCTTAGCACATAGTAAGTGCTGAATGAATACTAACATTTTATTTTTTCTGCCTTTCTCTCTCTCTCCACCTCATCTTCTTTTTGGTCCAGTAGTGTTTTCATTGTACCATTCTGCCTTTCTTATTCCTCAAATATATTATTACCTTATTCCTCATTTGTACTATGCAGGATTCTTATTATGGTCTCCTGATATGAGACTCCATCTTTAAAATAACTAGACTAGACATTGAGCCACTTGTTAGACAATATTATTCAATGTCTATTTTCATGTCCAACTCCAGAGTTAATAAACCTTGCCTTAAAAACTATCAGATAGGGTGGTAAGGTTGGGGGCTTGGAATAGCCACATTGCATACTGGGCCTTGCCTCTGACTAATTGTATGATATTAGGCAAGTTACAGAACCTCCCTCAGCTTCAGCTGTAAAATTCAAGGTGTAAAATATGATCCTAAATTTTCTTCCTGCTCTAAAATTCCATGCCTTGATGACATTAATGAAATTGTCTGTCCAAAAGTAGCTCTTTTTCACTTCTTATTTTAGCCATGAGTTAAAAATGAATGCTCTGAATTATAGAGAATTGTTATGCTGGCTTCTATGATTTCTCATTGCTTGCAAAGTTTTATTATAACTTGTTCCTTTGCTTTATCACCATATCCTAAAAATTTCATAGAGAAGCCCATAGAAATACCCTGACATAGCCCATAGAAATACCCTGTCATATCCCTGACACTATCCATTAAAAGTAGTTGCAAAGGATTGGTGCATCGATCTGGGGAGAGGATATTTGAGATAAATGTCACTGGGGTTTACATTTAGCATCACCTATACAATTCTGACCTGAAGTACAGTCAGACTCTAAGTTTGGGGACCTGATGCCATGGATGAATGTGCCAGTGTTCAATGTTGAACTTTCTTCTTTTTAATCACATACAAGTGGCACAATAACAAGTAGCAAGTGCTACACAGGACTTCCAGGGCCAACCAGGGTACACATACAAAGATGAGAGTGAGGGATAGGGCCGAAACGTTCTTCACAAGTGATAGTCAAGCACTAATAATAGGAAAAAACACATGCTTCAGAAAAACACAAATTTAAAGGGGTTATATCTTGTTGTTTTGGTATGACTTTGAAAAAATTATTGTCCATGTGTACTAGTACAGGATTTATATCTTTCCAGTTTTTTAATCATGTTCTGGCTCTCTTTTTAAAAATACCCCAGGGATTGAAGCATTTTACTTTAAATTAGGATAAACTTGAATGTCCCTATTTTCCACTTACTTAACCAAATCTTATAATTCCTTCAAGCTACATTCTTTGTACTTTATTTATAAAGACTTGAATGATCTCTCCTGTTTACAATAATCCCTCACAGAATTTATTGCCTGCTTCAAAACTGTAATCTATATCATATGCTAACAGGACTATGAGTTTCATTTTCAAGTGAATGTGTTTGTCACTCCAGTACCCATGATTGGATCCTAAAATTTTTTGCCAGATACTTCCAGCTCACTACTGCCTTCTGCCAAACTTCTCTGATCCCATGGGATGTCAGAACATTCTCCCTTGCATCTCATGCAGACTGCCCACTTGGCTGAACTCCTTCATTCTGCATGGACACGACTCACCGTGGTAGGTCTGTCTACTATTTGGAGGCCAGTTTCTGAGACTGTTAATAAATATAATGAGGTTTCCCTCTGTGATTCTCATAGAACAGTCTGTCTCCCCAATGGTCTAGCAGTGGTGAAGGAAGGGCAAAATGGTGACAGTAAATAAAGTTGAGATATAACCCCTTAGGTATGTAGCAAGCAGGTGTGCAAGCATTTATAGTTAATCCAGGTATTATCTGAATTATAAGCCCTTTACTTCATGTCGCCACTTGGGACCTATAACAGATATCACCATGACTATATTTTCAAATATGAGTGTGACCTTTCAATAAGGAAAAATGGAGGTGTAAAACTAGTGCAAAGAGGAGTTTAAAATACTTTGCAGAGGCGGGGCTCGATGGCTCAGCCTGTAATTCCAGCACTTTGGGAGGCTGAGGCAAGTGGATTGCCTGAGCCCATGGGTTTTAGACCAGCCCAGGCAACTTGATGAGACCTTGTCTCTGCAATAAATAAAAAATTAGCCGGGCGTGGTAGCGTGCACCTGTAGTTTCAGCTACTTGGAAGACTGAGGTGGAAGAATCGCTGGAGCCCAGTAGGTCGACGTTGAGGTGGCTGTGAGTGTGCCACTGCAAGCCAGCCTGGGTGATGGAGTGAGACTCCAACTCAAAAAACAAAACAAAACAAAAAATAAACTTTATAGAAGTTATATAAAATATTCCCAAAGCTCAAGAGCATGCTAACTCTAGTGGACATTTAAACAAACCTTTCTTTCTAAGTAGCTTATAAGCAAAACCAGTTGGAGTAACTTACCCTGAAAATATATTCCAACTTGTTAAAACACTGTGCCCATTTAATTAAAATAGGTTTATGCATGTTGCTTTGCCCTATGTTCCGAAATGATTGAATCCACCTTCCATAACTGCTACCTCAAAAGAAGTACCCTGCTAAAGTCAAGTTAGCCGGGTTTTAAAATAAAGTCTACTAAGAGTCATAATAACTTTTTTTTAAACTAGTCAACCTACTTCTGAGAACCACGCATGAAACAGGAAATACTTTAAATCTGCTACACGGTGAAATGTTTGTGGGATGCCATTTTCATAAATTTTTTTTAGTGTATTAGGAATTGCTTTTCAGGAAATATCACCTCGCTCCAAGTGCCCTTTGACTATACCAAAGAGTACTTTTTAACACTTCACTGTGCAATTTATTCAGATTTTTATTTAGGTAGTTAATTACTATAAGATCATACTTCAGTGAAAATGACCTGTAATGTTATTGATGGCTCATTCTCCTGCATTTATTCTCATATCAAAATAAATGTTGATAAACATTTATTTTACCTCTTAAAGAATCACATTTTATTTAGCTTTTGTGAAATAATGTTACATTAATTTCTTTATTCTTTCACTCAGCAAAATATTTATGGTAAAGCTGCAATGTATTATTCATATTGTGGGAATAAAAAATTAATAAAATATTTCCTCTCCTGAAGAAGCTTACACATTACAGGAGATATGTATATATGCAGGTAATAAGGTATGTAAATAAATTACAAGAGAACTGGTAAAAAACGTATCAACAGTATGAGAATCCAAAACTTGATCCTTGAACCATTGTTCTTTTTAATAGTCTCTCCTCCAAATGGCTTCTATCATCACCTTGATGCACATAAATCTTAAGATATTATACATAGACATACATATGCACCTGAACATATAAACTTTTGCATATATGTACATATGTATATATTTATGCCTATTCATATGGAAATATATGTAGATGTCAGCTGGGTCTATTAGCTACTTTTCAATTATTATTTTCTTCTTTTTTAAAATTTTGATTCATTTTTAACTAATAAGTAATAATTGTATATATTTATGGGGTATGATGTGACTTATGATATATGTATATATTATAGAATGATTACATCAAATCAAGTACCATCTCCATCAACTCGCATACATATTATTCCTGTGGTGAGACATTTAAAATCTACTCTTTTAGCAATTTTGAAGTATACATTATACATTATTATTAACTATAGTTATTATTAACTTATGCCATGTTGTGCAACAGAGCACTAAAACTTATCTCTCCTGTCTCACTAAAAATGCTGTACCCAAGTCGGTCTCAGTGGCTCAGCCTGTAATCCCACGCTTTTGGGAGGCTGAGGTGAGTGAATTGCCTGAGCCCGCGGGTTCGAGACCTGCCTGGGTAGCGAGACCTCATCTCTACAATAAATCAAAAAATCAGCCGGGCGTGGTAGCGCATGCCTGTAATTCCAGCTACTCGGAAGGCTGAGGTGGAAGGATCACTGGAGCCCAGCAGGTCGAGGCTGTGGTGGCCGGGAGCGGCCACTGCACTCCAGTCTGGGTGACAGTGTGAGACTCCAACTCAAAAAAAAAAAACATGCTGTATCCTTTGATCACCATCACCTCTCTTCCCATCCACACTAGTTTATCCTAAAATTATAGGAGCTCCATTTGCCTAAATCTAAACTCCTTGTTATTTTTTTTCTCAGACTGCATATTTCCTTACATTTCTTGGCTTTCGTCAATAGTTTTGCCAGTATTTCAGTCTACTGTTAAAAATTTTGTAGTAGATCATTTAGTTGGCAAACATTTAAAAATGTGTACTATATTACAGGGATCCCATAAAGTTCTGAACAAAGGTAATGAATATATAAAAGGGAATAAGACATGACTCTCCCTTCAAGAAGCTCACAAAATGGCAAGATAAAATATCACAACTAATAATGCTACAATAGTCATTTTGAGTAACTCTCCTGTCACTCCAATATATGCATAAACAAGTCCTGTTATTTTCATTTTCAAATAATAGATTTCTTGTGTTTATTTCTATTACCACAACCGTTAACACTCCATGCATAAAATGTCATACTCATGCAAACTTCACTCTCTCCTAATAACTCTCCTCCCAAACCATTCTTCACTCTTTAAAGTAAATTTTTCTAAAATAACCATTAGTTTCTAAATGTCTCATTATTATCCTTAGGATAAAGTTTAAATACTTCAGAGAGTTTTTCAAACTCTTCAATAATGTGGCTTTAGTTTGCTTCTACAACCTTAGATAGTACTGAAATTTACATCCAACTGTATTAACAGTATCACTCACTGTTGTATATAGTTACCATTTTGGTAGTATTTACTATATGCCAGGCACAGTTCTATATAATTCTAAGTTATAACAAATCCTATGAAGTAGATACTATTATCAACTCAGGTTCACTAAGTAACTAATCTCAGTCACATAGCTAGTAAGTGTTAGAGCCAGGTTTTGAACCCTGAAAGTCTGATTTTAGAACCGATGCTCTTAACCTTCTTGCTTTAAAATCCAGATGACAGACAAGTAAGGAACTAAGCACAGTTGGCTGGGGGCTTGCTAATTGCAAAGCTTGCAAAAGTGCAAAAACCTTTTAGACATACCTATATATTCATAGAAAGTTACCTTCTCATGGTTTCCTCTGCCTCCTGGGTACTTATTCAGCATATTCTGTCTTGGTGCTAGACTACATTGATCCAGATATAAAATTATACAGTTTTAACATCTTCCCTACCACCAATCCTTTAGAGTCCAGTTATGTAAAGTATCCATGAGAGATGAAGAATAGATTGAAATTGAACAGTGAACAGAACGCCACAATCTCTGTGTTAATTGCCACTACCTAATCCTACCCACCTCTCACTCCACGCTGGATAACTGTACTGGTTTCTCAACTCACCCTACTCTATATCCATCTTTCTGGCTCCTCACATCTCTTCTGTTTCTCTTCCCCTTTTACTTCCCCCACCTCCATTTTCTTTCTTCCCTCTTTCACTTTCTCCCTTCTTATCTGGTTTTAAAAAAAAAGGCATAGAATGTTCTTATCGTATAAAGACAAACTTCCTCTCTTCTAAAGCTTCCAGATCCTGTCAGGGTGGAGAACATGAATTTAGCAAGTGACAAAGGTAAAAATGTTCACTCTCTACCTGAAGAATTATTCTCAACAAAGACGATAGTCTTCCTAAAACTTCTCCATTTTTCTACTCATATTTATTCTGTTCAATTATAAATTCTTCCATGCAACTACAAATTCTCATGGACTGTGTCTATTGAGCTTTAACTCCTTCCCACTGTCCATAGCACCTGGTATACACTAGTAATGAATTGATACATGTTTTTGGAACTTAGTGGAACAAATTTGAGCTCTTAAGTTAATGATTATTATACTACTCCCAGCTGGAAAAAAAATGCTTGTTTGTGTTCCGTGTTTTCAAAGTCAGGCTGCCCTTCTAGTCTCATCTCTCCCCTTCTGCTCTTTACTGTGTTGATCTCTTTCTTCTGTGAACATCCATGACACTTTATTTTTTTATTTTTGCTTACTCCATAACACATATTTGTCTCACATATATCTTTTCCTTAACCTAGCAGAGAAGGTAGGTGGGTGGGACACATTGCAAATAAAATACTCATGCAATGAAATAAAGGGATATAGGTAGATTGATAGATGATAGACAGATAATTCAAAATACACAATTACAGATACTTAATAAGATGTGAGATAAGGTTTTCCTTAGAAGAAAGTTTTCTTAACAATTTATTGCTCATTCTCATAGTACATGTGATTTTTATGAGTCATGCTACATTTTGCTGGTATCTGTTTATACCTTAGTTCTAGTGACTTTACTAAGGCCACAGAAATAAGTGATAGAACAATTTTACCAATAAAGGTAGAAAATCCTATTTCATAAATATCCATAAAAATAAATCATTACACTTTCTCTAAAAGTATTTCAAATTGGCCTATTAATTTGGTAAAAATACACTCTTTACATAAGTAGCAAAAAATTTTAGTGTTTTATTTTTTTGACCAAACATTATAATACCTTTCCATAGTAAAAGTGAAACTTTTTACTGTCAGAAAAGCCTAGGGTCAATTGTTTTTAAATAACTTAAATAATTCAAATAAGGACAGGCTTTTTAGAGAAACTGTTCCCTCCATTTCCACTAATTTTACTACTTTATTTTTTTACATCTGAAATATGTGAATATGGGCTGGATTAGGACATAGTTTAGTTGGTCATAGACTTATTAGGACATTTGTATTATATATTTACGAATGTCTTGATTACACATACTCTCTGGGGCTCTGTTCCTTGAAATTAACTCTCTTACCACATGCTCTAGTTCCTGGAACTTCTACATGGTTTTCACAGAGAGACACAGTTTGCATGACCCTCAATGCTGTACTTTTACATCTTTATCCTCATCAAGCAGTTATTACTCTGGGCCTACTCTTGCCCATGTACAGCCCTTCACTAGGGAAGCTCCAGGGATATGAAGAGTATTAACAAATAACAAAAAAAGGACATATTGATTTGCAGTTCAGGTAAAAAGCGCTACAGGAATTCTGAGGAGCAAGTGATCACATGGCTTTAATGAAGGGGGAGTTGAAATTATCTTCAATGGTAGGTTGCAAATGAGCAGAACAGGAGAGGCACAATCTGAAGAGGAACAAGAGATTCCCAATATCCTGAGAAGTATTCTCTAGGCAAGGGCCAAGCAGCAAACCCTTGGGTCTAGGGTGCAGCTAGAGCATAGGACATATTGGAAAAGACAGAGCCAGAGACAGTCTGTGGAGGGCAGTCAGAGAGCTCCCAGAGGGAGGGCCCTCCTCTTGGGCATTGACACATTAATGCCCTTCTCTTGAACATTATTTGGGGCTGAGAAGAGTCATGCACAGTATGGCACTTCTGACTGGGAGGTTATGAGGGCAAGTTACATGAGGCACGTGGTACTAGGGCCTGTCTAGAGGCAGAAGGTACCATAGGAAATTACTTTACAAGAGTGTGAAGGATATTCAGGACTGAAATGGTGACAAAGAAACGAGAAGGGAGGATGAGGATATAAGAGGTATAGAGAATGATGGATCAATAGGTCTGGCTGGCTGACTTGATGTTAGAAGGGGGAAAAAAGAAGGAGATAAAAGACTTACCTTTTGGGGCTCTTTAAAAAACAATCAAACAAAAAAACTCCTCTGTATACTAGACACGTATTAATTTGACTTTTCAGGTCCAAACTCTTCCCCCTTTTCTTTGAGACTGCTCTGCCCTCACAGCCTCCCATGCTAAGTCCCTGCTATCTCTTTCCAAGGACTCTGGAATCAGGTCCAACAGATAGAGGGTAGTGGCCCTCTGAGGTGTTGGTAAGTGGCCATTTTCTTCTATATGAACTGGAAAACTGAAAAGGCTGCTTTTCAATATGAGAGAAAATGAAAGAGAACAGAAGTGGAAATAAAAAGTTGAGAAGTGGAGAATAATGATTAGGTCTGGGTTCCCTGTGGTACATTAGTCTCTGCTTTCATGTGTCCTTAGGTACAACTGAACTCCTTCTCTTGAATGGGGCACAGCATCCCTTTAATGCATTCCTTTAACACATTCCCCCTTTGATTAAATTAGCTTGACACAGTTATTGTTCCTTGTAGTCAAAATGGTCCAAACTGAAATATTCTTCAGCATAAATTCTCCATCTTCAGTCAACTGGTATTCTAGCTACTCTCAGAACACTGCAGCATTTTACTGACACTTTACATTTGTATGCCATTTTTTTCATCTAGAATGTCTTTCCCTTTCCAGTCCTGCTGACTCTGCCTATATAAATCCTGAATATACTTCCTTTCTTCCATCAGTCTATATTAAGTGCTTTTTTGAGTGAATGTATACTATCTGTAAATTACAATGTTCTATTGTCCCACTTGAAATCTCTGATTTTAGTAAACCTGTAGGAAGAATACTTAAAATTTCCATAAATAGGAAGAAGGCAAAGATGATAGTGGACAATCGGAAACTTCTGCTCTCATATATAAAAATGTAAGCAATTAAGAAAGACAATAGTCTGCTTGGCTACTAATACCTTTGCCTTTAAAATGGATTCAGAAAGGCACCAAGTAGACCATTTGGCAAAAGTGGATGTTTCACATTAGGAAATATATTAGTTTGAAGATGGAAGAAGATAAAAAATGACATTTACAAAATAATACATCATATATTATTGCATACATGCTAAAAATTCTATTGTGTAGATATTCAGAGGAGGTTATATAGTTAAGGAGAGACAGATCTGGAACCTGAAAACACTGACTCAAAGCCCAAGGCTTTCTCCATTATGCTATACTTACACTATCTCACAGGAAATAAAAAAGTTCAGAAATTTTTTAGATGAGACAAAAATATTCAATTTCATATCTTCAAATAATTTGTAAAATATCATGTATTTTTAAATACCACCCACTAAAACTGCCGTGTATTGTAGGAACCATTGTGAACCTAAATGTCCAGGATATATTAGCTAATAAGCGATAAAATGAACTAATAAGTAAACTACTATTTTCTTTTGAAGCAACACAGAATATATCTCATAAAGGTTCCTCTTTGCCTCTAGAAATGGGAATAACAATCTGCTATCCTGTGAAATCGCACTTAAATTCAGAACACAATGGAGTTTCCTTTCCATTCAGCAATGACTGAAGCCTTTGTTCTGCTGACTTCCAATGCCTCACAAGGGAAAAAAGCCAAAATTGCCTTATGAAACCAATAAGAAAATATCTAGTAAATGGATGGACATTTAATGAGCAAGATAAAGTTCCAAGAAATAGCTGTCTCTTTCAACCCCATTCTAAGAAATATTCCTAAAATCCCAAATATCGCACCAGATTACATGAGTAACACTGGTTAGGGTGATGCTGTTATACAAAATACCTGTTTCTAAGCAGGGTAGAAATACTGCTTACATGAAAATGGAATGATGGTTGGTGAATACTGAAAAAAGTGATAATTTCCATAACCAGAAAAGCATTTTTACATCACTCATTTCAACTACTATAAAACCCTGAGTTGCTTTGACAATTGCTTTTCCCTGCATTGCCAGCTTTAGAGCATCCTTATATCTGCAGCATTCCACTTACTAAATGACAGAGTTTTTTGTGGGTTTTCTTTTTTGTGTGTGGCTTTTTCTTCCTCCTTGAAGTCTTGGCAGAAAACACCAACATGCTCTATGGTTTCTAGGGGCCCACCTTACAATGTTCATAAAATAAATGTTTGGTGCCCCACTATAAAAGCCCAGTTGGCTTTCCTTCCAGTATAATTGCTGAAAATACAACAGAGAAGACGCCATTAATAGTAACTGTAAACCATGCAGTTCTCTAGCTTTATGGATCCTGTCACAGAATAGTGTTTGAGAGAACAATGAGAACAGAGAGCATGGCAGCTTCAGTGAGAGGAAGGAAATACAAAGAAACATACCTGCATCACAATAAGGAGGTCAAAGACCAAGATGAAAGAAGCAAGAAATGCTCTGGAAACTTCATCACTGGGCAAAAATCCCCGATTCAGCTTGTCCCAGCTGATCCAGTCAGTTGTAATGACAAGTACAACCACAGAAGTCAGAGTAAAAAGAACCGTCCTGCAAGAAACAAGATATTCATTAAAGAACAGTAGACATAATAATATAGATACTGGAGTGTGCATGTTATCTGTACTGTATTATTAAATGTCTGCCCTTTGCCAAGCACTGACCCTAACTAAGGTATACTTCCCGAAAGGAAGATGAAAAGAGAATTAAGTGCTTTCTTTCAAAAACAATTAGAAAAAGTTACAATAGTATCTATTTCAAGAATTTCCCTAAAGGCCATTAAGATCATAATTACGGGACAAATAATTAATAACAAAATATTACAAATGACCTTGGTTAGTGTAATAAGTATCCCAAAGAAAACATTGGTGTGTAGCTCTCATTACATATAAATTACTTTACTGAGGGTAGTGGGGATGCATATGTTAGAGCATAAGGCTGGGGGTGAATGGGTGAGGAAGTCTTTGGATTCCATTATCCTCCTGCAAAAGAGAGGGATTATTAGACCAATCTCACTACCATCCGCATGGCCTGACATGCTCGGTAGAGGAACCACCTCTAAATAACAACAATGTGGCCTGTTCTCCTTGGCCACATAAAAGTGATAGCTTAAGGCCTAGTGTCCTCTCTCTGTGTCTGATTATCCATTTCCTGTTATAAGACATAAGGAGCCTGAGATTTTCTCTTACATATTTTATGATCCTCATAAAATCGTGTATAATTATATGCAGATGGAGTTCAATGAGTTTGTTGAAATAAAAGCTTTTTAAAAAAAATCAGAAAAGTACTTAAATTAGTTTTTAATATTGAAATTTAAAATAGATCTGAAATGTGGGCAGTAGGAATTTAATCTGCCAGAAAATCAACCATAATGTAGTTAAGCCTCTGCTTTCAGGGCTATCTTGTTTTTATATGTAAAAACAATTATTGGGAAGTAAATATAATCAGAAAAAAGACATACAAGAAAGAAAATGGAAATGAAGAAATATAGAAGAAAATATATGGAGGTGAAAAATACCACAAAAAGATATATACCCATTTTGGCAATTAATGAACTGTTTTTGCCCTCTAATGCCTTATAATAATTTACACCCATAGAAAAATAATATAACTCTTCCTAGAATTCTCTTTTCAATCGCACAAAGTATAAAGTTTTAAACCAAAATTTTGGGTTTCCTTTACACAGCTTCTTATTTGGAGCAAGTTATACTTTGACATAATGGATATAATAAAATCTTCCTTATATTTTTTTCTCCCTATGCATAGAAAAACACACATTATTTTTAAGTTTTTTGATAAATAAATATTTATATTAAAACTCATTTATTTTATTAAAATTGCCAACTTTAAAAAAATTTAATTCATGACTTTCAAAATAAAAGGTACAGATTGTCTCCTGCTACTGTTTAGAATACCTTTGATCACAGAAATTCAAATAAATAAGTATGGGAGAAATTCTAACTAATTATTGCAATTCAACAGGTATAAATTGCAAATATTACATAATTAAGCACAAGAAATAGTGGAATTTAAATAAATTTGTCTCCAGGTAAAGTCATCATCAAGTTCCCCCTTCTTTGTCTCCTCAGTCTCTCATTTCCCTATTATCCAGCATTGCATGGTTAACCTCTGGTGATTAGAGCCTATGGTCTACAGGTTTAATATCATTACTTCATTTTTACTTGGAACCTCCTGTAGTAAGGATGGTTGACTACATAGGAATTAGTACTCTAATGTTATTTCACTGGGCTAAGCATGTAAACAGATACTGTAAATTAAATATTCATTCAGCAGCACAGTTTTAGGTGTCAAAGTCTGTGAATTTGGAATAAGTGACTTCTGAGCAATTAGAAACCTCATCTATTACAATGTTTATAACTGAACAATTCTAGAAGTAACATCATCAAGATAGTGATATAGGAGGTTCCCTGCTTGTATCCTCCCACAGCAACAAGAATTTGGAAGTCATCCATGGACAAAGTGCCTTTGTAGGAGCTTTGGGATTCAGGTAGGAGGTCCAAAACCCAGGTGGAGTCTACGACTGAGCAGGGTTGTTTTGAGAGGGCAAAACCCAGGTGGCGTCAACCTTGTTTTGAGCAGGGTTGTTTGAGAGGACTTGCCAACAGTGGTCCTAGATACAGACCTCAAGACAGCCTGATCTTGCTATGAACTTGGCTACAGCCCCATTTTGCTTTGGTCCTGCTACCAAAACAATCCACCAAGGGATCTGGGAAGAGTCATGCCCACTTGCACCTTGTATGCCAGGCCTGATGATTTAATAAGAGCTATGACCCTTAAGAGGCTCTGTAACTGGGCTCCAGCCCTTCTCCAGCTGTGTTCTGAGAGTATTTCTGCCCACATGGGGACATGCCAGGAGATAAGCTCATTCTTGTCCCTGTGACAGGCCTGCCAACCTTGGTCCCAATGCAGATCTTGAAAGAGCACTGTAACTTGCTTTCAGTTTCTCTCAGCTGTGGTCTGAGAATAGTTCTGCCCACCAAAAGACCTTATCTGAAACATGTTTATCCATGTCCCCTGAGACAGATCAGCTGACCTCAGGCTAAAAGCAGATCTAAAGGAGTCCTGTGATCTGGCTCTAGCTCTGCCCACTCAGGAACCTGGCAGGAGGAACATCTGTCTATGACCCTGGAGAGAGACCTAAAAAGTTTGAATTCTGCTGTGAACCCTAAAGTAACCCTATGACTCAGTTTCAGCCCCTCTTAGCCATGGTACAGGATCAGTCCTGCTTGCCCAGAGACCTACCTAGTGACCCACTGGGAACCCTCCCAAGAACCTGGAGGGAGAGACACCCATCAGTGTACCTGGAATAGGCCTACCATCTGTAGAAACAACTGTGGACTCTGAAGCAAATCCTTGACCCAGTGCCTGCTCTACTGCCCTGGATGTAGTCCAATCTACAATGGGGCCAGACAGGATTCATATCCACTGTGTTCCTGGTAAGAGACCCTCCAATTGCAATCCTCCAAATGCAGAACCAGCAGCAGTTACATGATCCACTTAAAACTGAAGTCAACTGTGATCCCAGAAGCAATGTTATCAGGTTGGAAACTCAACAGGAGAGTATCTATATCTGCCAAAAACAACCTGTAAAGATTGGCAGAGGTACTTGCTCCTTCAAATAGACAGACACACTGTAGAGCTACATAGATAATAAAGTATCAGACAAGCATGACATCACAAAACGAAAGTAATAAGGGCCAGTAACGATCTCAAAGAAATGAAGATCTATGAATTGCTTGACAAAAAATTCCAAACAGCCTTCTTAAAGAAGATCAATGAGATGGAAGTGGAAACAGATTGATCACAAAATAAAATTTAAAAAATAATGCATGATAAAAGTAGACATTTAATAAAGAAATAAAAGCCACAAAAACAACTAAACAGAAATCCTGGAATAAATAACACAATGACAGAAGTGAAAAATTCAAAAGAAAGATTCAATACCAGACTTACTCATGCAGAAGAATCACCAAACTCAAAGACAGGTCACTTGAAATTAGCCAACAATAACAAAAAGAACAAAAAATTAGTGAAGAGTGTAAAATAACCTATCAACAAAATCAAGATAACAAGTACACAAATTATGGAGTCACAGGAGAAGAGGGAAATACGGAACAGAATGATTATTTAAATAAATAATGACTGAAAACTTCCCGAGTGTTGAGAGGGCTACAGATATCCTGATTCATGACACTCAAAGAATCTAAAGGAAAATCAACCCAAAGAAGATTTTTTCTGAGACATATTACAGTAGTGCTCTTTTCTCTGTAATTTCACGTTCCACAGTTTTAGTTACCTGCAGTCAATTTCAGTTTGAAAATATTAAATGAAAAATCCCAGAAATAAGTAATTCATAAGCTTTAAATTGCATTCTGTTTAGAGTAGTGTGATGAAATCTCATGCTGTCCTGCTGTGTCTTTCCCATGATGTGAATTATCCCTTTGTCCAGAATACATACATTGTATGTTACCCACCCATTAGTCACTTATTAGCCATCTTAGTTATCAGATATACTGTTCTGACATTGTGACTCTTGTTCAAGTAACGCTTATTTTATTTAATATGGTCCTAAAACATAAGAGTGGTGATGCCAGTAATGTGGATATCCTAACTACTCGGCAGGCTGAGGCAGGAGGATCACTTGAGCCCAGGAGTTCAAGTCTCCAGTGAGCTATGATCTCCAGGCTGGATGACAGGCTGGGTGACAGAACTAGACCCCGTCTCAGAAAAAAGAAGTGAAGAACAAAGTTGGAGACATCACACTTCCTGATTTCAAATTATGTCACAATGTTACAGCAATAAAAACATCATGGTAGTGGTATATAAACAAGACACATAGACCAATAGAATAGAGAACCAGAAGTAAACCATTTCATATACAGTCAACTAATCTTTGACCAAAACACCATGAATACACAAAATATAAAGAATAGTCTCTTCAATAAAAGGCATAGGCAAAAATGAATATCTTCATGCAGAAAAAAAAACAAAACAGAAATTAAAAGTCAGACTTGGTGACTCATGCCTGTAATCCCAGCACTTTGGGAGGCCAAGGCGAGAGGATAGCTTGAGCCCAGCAGTTTGAGACCAGCCTAGGCAACACAGTGAAACTGCATCCCTGCAAAAAATTAAAAAATTAGCTGGGTATGGTAGCATGAGGCCATGATCCAAGGTACTTGAGAGGCTGATGCAGAGGGATCACGTGAGCCCAGGAGGTCACGGCTACAGTAAGTCATGGTCATACCACTGCACTTAAACCTGGGAAAAATATTAAGATATTAGTAAGAATGAAGGAAGGAAGAAAAGACGGAGGGAGAGAAGGAGGGAAAGAAGGAAATTAGACTTTTTTTTTTAATCATTATTTTTTATTATGATGTTGTGGGGTACAGTTAAGGGTTAGGTATACAAATACGTTTCATACAAGCACCCTGTTGATAAGAGGTGCTTTTCCATCCCTAGACAGATATTTGCTACTATTAATCCCATCTCCCTCTCCCCACCATAGTTTCCTACTACTGTCAGTCATTTTCTTTTTTTTCTTTTTCATTAATCAGTATTTTTTATTATGGTTTTGTGGGGTACAGTTAAGGGTTAGGTGTACAATGACGTTTCATTCAGGCACCCTGTTGATAAGAGGTGTTTCCCCATCCCCAGACAGATATTTGCTACTGTTAATCCCATCTCCCGCCCCCGCCATAGTTTCCCACTACTGTCAGTCATTTTCTTATACTATTGCATTGGATGTTAAAGGTCCACTATATGAGTGAGAACATGTGATACTCGGATCTTTGTTTCTGTGAGAGGTCACTCAGTATTATAGACTCTAGTTCCATCCAGGTTGCTGTGAAATTCATGATTTTGTTCCTTTTTATGGCTGCGTTGTATTCCATTGTGTATATATACCACATTTTTAAAATTCAGTCCTCTTTTGATGGGCAGCATGGTTTCTTCCAGGTTCTTGCTATTGTGAACAATGCTGCAATAAATATATGTGTGCAGGTATCTTTTTTATAGAGTGATTTGAGCTCTTCAGGATATATTCCCAGTAGGGGAATTGCGGGGTCATATGGGAGGTTGATATTTAGAGCTTTTAGGAATCGCCACCCTGCTTTCCACAGAGGTTGTACTAGTTTACACTCCCACCAACAGTGTAGAACTGTTCCCTTTTCGCCACACCCTCTCCAGCAACTGTTATTTTTTGAGTTGTTGATAATTGCCATTCTGACTGGAGTTAGGTGGTATCTCAGTGTGGTTTTGATTTGCATCTCCCTGATGATTAGTGAGGTTGAACATTTCTTCATGTGTTTGTTGGCTGCTCGGATGTCTTCCTTTGTGAAGTGTCTGTTCATATCTTTTGCCCATTTTATAATGGGGTTGTTTGTTTTTTTCTTTTTAGCACGTTTGAGTTCCTTGCAGATCCAAGATGTTAAGCCTTTGTCAGACCTGGTGTTGGCAAATACTTTTTCCCAGTCTGTAGGCTGTCTCG